>NC_057810.1:132946252-133178733 GCF_018294505.1 Triticum aestivum | reverse complement strand
CGCCGCCTAGGAACAAATGAATTACGACAAACTTAGAGAAGAGAGGAGAGAAAAGGTGCATTCAAGAACCTCATTCATATGTTGGAATTCCTCCAAACCAAATGTGGAGAAAATTCACTACCATGTAAATCAAAGGGGCGTGCTACGCGTCCGCGGGCTTATCTTTTTAAAAGACCAGCCAGGTCGCGAGCCGTCAGATTTGCCTTATCAAGCGAGCCGAGCGTGTCTCCACCACTGCAACACGGATCTTGTTGCAGAATTATTTCTGAAACATAGGTCTTGTTGCAGAATTTTTTTGCAACTACTGTTTTTGTTGCAAAAATATATTTGCAATTGAGGTTTTGTTGCAAAAAAGTTTGCAACTGTGTTCTGGTTGCAGAAAATTCCCACGGTAGAGGTTTTGTTGTAAAACATGACCCATCGTAGACCACTGCAACACCGCCCCTGTTGCAGAAGCGCGTTCGGCAGTATGCGAACCCTCACTGTACACGTGTCATGCAGGGGAGGTGGCGGATGCTACCGCTTCGATCCACCGGGTGATGGTAAGCTTTTCCCAAAATCAAACTATGCGAACAGTTTATATCTTTTAAAGCACGTCCTAATAAAGCAGCTCTCACATAAGATAGCCTTCCTTCCTTCAAAATCAACCCCTTTGGCTCCAAAGCACGGCAAGAACCATGTAGTACCACGGAACATGTCCAAGTGCACCGCAAAAGTCCAAATGAAGCCGCGGGGGACAGAGAGGGCGATGATAATAACCTGATAAGTTTGTTTAATCCCTCGATGTGCATTGTTTAACAGCGATATAGCCCACCTTCCACCGTGGATCGGCACATTCCCAACGCCGCGTCGTAATATTCCGGCCCCCGAACGCCGGCGACCAATCGCAGGCCGTCACCGCGACTCCTCCACCGATAAAACTACCTACAAGAAGCCGACGCTGACCCGCGGCTTAACCTAGGATCTGCGAAGCTGCGGCTCGACATTGATCGCAGTCATCCACAGATCTTTTGTCTTGGTCTTTCTGAGTAGCTGGTTTGCGGTGGGCATGGTGATGGAGGTGGAGGCCGACATGGAGCGCGTTCTCGGCGGCTTCAGCCTCCGGCTCAGCGACCGCGACGACAGCGATGGGAGCGGCGGCGGCCGAGGAGGAGGAGGGCACGACGAGGCGGACGGCGGGGGCGCGGTGAAGGAGCGGATCGCGCGGGCGCTGCGGCTGTACAAGGAGTCGAGCAGCGGCGGCGAAGGCGGTGCGCTGGTGCAGGTCTGGGCGCCGGCGCGGGACGGGGAGCGCCGCCGCGTGCTGGCCACCCGCGGGCAGCCGTTCGTGCTCCCCTCGCGGTGCCGGCGGCTGCTCCAGTACAGGACGGTCTCGCTGGCGCACGTGTTCGCCGTGGGCGGCGGCGGCGGGCAGGGCGAGCGCGCGACGTGGGAGGAGCGCGGGCTGCCGGGGCGGGTGTTCGAGGCGCGGGCGCCCGAGTGGACGCCCAACGTGCAGTTCTACGGCACCGGCGAGTACGCGCGCATGAGCTACGCGCTCATCTACGACATCCAGGCCAGCCTCGCCCTCCCCATCCTCGACCCCGCCGACCCGCGCCGCTGCCTCGCCGTCCTCGAGCTCGTCTTCACCGCCGCCCCCGCCGCACGCTTCGCCGCCGAGGCCCACAAGCTCTGCAAGGCCCTCCAGGTCACACATCCGTCTCTCTCATCTAGCTTCCTCCTTGCACTCTCTCTCCACCATACAAACTACTACTCCTTGTACAGCCGCCATGAAAATGTTTAGCTAGGTAGCCGCCATGATTCCAAAAAGCTTCCAAGATTAACATTTTCTGGAAATCTATGCATGCAGGCCGTGTCATTGAGAGGCTCCGAGATCTGCCACCCCGTGCCACCGACCGAGGTGCGTGCCGCGACTTGCGAACCATGGGTTCGTGCACATTTTCTCCACATCTTAGTCTTTCTGATGAACTTTATTTGTTGCATCAAACTCAATAGAGGCGTAATCGCATGAACTTTGGAGACAAAAAACTTCTTTTGTTATACAATCCGTCAATGTTCATGAGTTCATCTATCAATCCGAACCCGCTTTTTCATCATGTTATGAACATCTCTGGTGCAGATATGCAACTCAGAGGCGACTCAGGCGGCCATGTCGGAGGTGTCGGGGCTGCTGGCCGCCGTCCGCGAAGCCCACGAGCTGCCGCTGGCGCAGGCCTGGGTGAGGTGCAAGCAGTGCACCCGTACGGACGTCGACGACGACGCCCAGCATTTCTCCCTGACGACGGCCGGAGCCCCGTTCCACCTAGGCGCGCACTACGGCGGCTTCCGCGACGCCTGCGCCGAGCACCACCTGCGGCGCGGCCAGGGGCTCGTGGGCGAGGCGGCGTCGGTGCGCGGGCCACGTTTCTGCGCCGACGTCGCCAGGCGGTCCAAGGACGCCTACCCGCTCGCGCACTACGCCCGCATGCACGGCCTGGCCGGGTGCCTCGCCGTGCCCCTGCGACTACCACCGTCCGCCATGGACGTCGGCGACGACGGCCAGGTAGAGGAAGAATGCGTGGTGCTGGAGTTCTTCCTCCCGCCGGACTGGAGGAGCGCCGGGGAGCAGAAGGCCATGGTGGACGCCGTCGCAGCTACGATCAGGAAAGAATGCTCCGGCAATCACCTGGAGGCGACGAGCGACCTGCAAGATTTGTCCTTGGAGGCCGTTCTTGCCGATGCTGACACTGCCCATGAACTGAACAATCGTGGGGACTATGTTACCAATGATTCAGACGAGGAGGACGGCGATCAAGCAGGAGGCGTCCATGGCGCGGACCAAAGTGGAGCCGAGGATCGTGTACCTCCACCGGAGACGAAGAAGACCGGAAGGAAGGCCGGAAGACCTGTCAGTCTTAAGGAGCTGCAAGGATACTTCTCAGGGAGCCTGAAAGATGCTGCGAGGAGCCTCGGCGGTAAGAACATTCTCGACACAGATTAACCAAGATGAACACCACAAACAATTTACTATGAACCGAGGTCATCAAAACATGTCGAAATTTGGCATTCGTAGATTGAAAAGTTTTAGTGTATGAGCCAACTGAAACTCTTGTTCTACAGTGTGCCCGACGACGATGAAGCGCATCTGCAGGCAGCACGGCATATCGAGATGGCCATTCCGGAAGATCAGCAAGGTGAACCGTGCCCTCGGCAAGATCAGGGCCATCGAATCGGTGGATTGCTCATCGAAGCCAACTGCTGCTTCTTCTTCCACCTCTCGCCGAGCTCCAGCCCCTCGTCTGCCATGCTTGTCAAGTGCTCTAGGAGAAGACACCTCCTCCCAAGGCTCAAGCCAAGATCCTCCACCTCTCACCAAAACCACAATGCGCAAGTCTTTGCTGTGGCACAGCAATGGCGCGGAGGGGGAGCTGGTGACCATCAAGGCGAACTACAGAGGGGACATCATCAGGTTCAGGGTGCCGTGCTCTGCCGGCGTAGCGGCAGTAAAGGAGGAGGTGGCCAAGAGGCTGGGCCTAGATGCTGGCACCTTCGACGTCAAGTACCTCGACGACGACCATGAGTGGGTGCTCCTGTCCTGCGATGCCGATTTCCAGGAGTGCCTTGATGTCGCTCCGGGACTGCCAGCGTCCTCAACAATGGCTGGCGGAGCTGGAGCGGTGTCTCCAGTTGTCAGGCTAATGGTGCAGGAGGTAGCTGATAACCATCGGAGCTCTTGTGGTAGCTCAGATTAGCCTTACTTCTGCATGCCTTAACCATACAGCTGTTACTGATGAGGAGGCTTTGTCACTTCCTTGACGTGTGTCGGTGCCAGGTAGAGATTTCAAAATTCTGCAGATTCACTTTGTAACTTCATATACTCATGGTACATTGTTTGAATAATGATAGAAGGGATGGAATTTTATCACTTGAAGAGTATTTTACATGCAGTAGCAGTTTCAAACTAATTTGATCATCTCCTACCACATGGATTCATGGAAGAAGGATCCTTTCCTAAGTGGCTTCAGTAGATCAGTTAAGAGACAAAATTACAAAGGCAGCATGCAGACCCAATCAAGCAAATGGGGCTTTGCATTTCATACAACACGAATTTCGCGGGAGAACACCCATGGTAGTAATCTGGTACGGTCCTAATACAGTTCTAAGAGACAGCAAAAATCTGCTATTCCACAACGAGTTTATTGTTCTGTGTCAATCCCTCGCCGGTAATCAGGTATTCTGATGACAGTTTCCACTCCCCGTCCACCAAGAACTTGATTTCGTAGCTTTATTATGCACACAAACATATGAAGATGATTTATTTAATGGATCAGAGTGAGTGTGGCAGCATCGCAGAACTGATAAAACATACCTCCCAGGTCTAAGCCTCAGAGTCGCAGAGAATCTCGCATAATCCCCTGAATATTCCCTCGACATTGCCTCACCATGTGACCAGCCATCGAAGGAGCCCATAATTTGCACGTTCTGGTATGAATTGTATACACATGGTGAGTAAGAACGAAGCAAAATGAGAATGAGGACAAAAGCAGAGGCATAAGAATGTATTTTACAAACTGAAAAGGACAAATATAGGAGTGCAAGATGTTATTAAATATGATCATTCAGTAAAAAACATTTGTTTACCTCAGCCATGCCAACCCAATGGACAGCGATTTCTCGAGGTCTGAAAGACTCGATATCCTTTATCTGTACCATAACCTTGTCATGAACAGCTGCAGGAAAGCAAACACTAGTATCATCAGTCAGCAGATTTCACATAAAGTCTAACTTAGAGCATTGCACTCTTGTATGAAACAAGGTAATATTTTTACACAGCTCTAGATACTGTTATGCAACTAGATGTCCGAAAAATGGATATTACAAGCATTTGTTCGCACTTGGCACTGCTAAGCACATTTAGCTATTGTTGGCATGCCAATTTTACTTCACCAAAGATGGATGAGAACGCACTAAAGACTGTTCTGCATATTTAGCTGCTGTAAGTCTGCAATAAGCATGAAGTTTCTCAAAAATTATTACGGCGAGGACAGAAATATATATCGATGACAAAATTTAGTTCTGAGGAATCATGAATCGCTAGCACTCAGAATATTATATCACAGTTATAATAACCATAAATGCACTTGGATCTCACTGTCAACATACCTACTTTGCATATCAGAATCCATGTCACAACTCACAACATGATAGTGAGAACTGCAGTTATAAATGACAAAGGATCATCACCACTGCCTTCTTAGGGCTACTAGGTATTCCATGCCAGTCAACAATGATGCTAGCGGAATTGTGACTTTCAGCATGCTGGAGTTTATAGTTGACTTACTATGACAAACAAACATATCAATACAACAAGGATCAATTTGTTTAAGTGGATTAGATATTATTTTTTTCAGTGGGTAGCCCACAAACTTCAGGTCAATAGCTAGGGAGATCTTTAACAAACTGGAACAATCCCACCGGCCTAAGGCACCAAATCTCAGTCCCATGACCTACCTAGAGTAGCACTATAATATGTAGAAATTTAACAACAGGACAACAGAAAATAAATGTTGATTTCAAATGGATTGTACATGGATCACAATTAGTCAACTCAAGTACTGTCTGTTCAATCATATGGAGATAGGGCATCAAGGATAGGCATTCATCATTCGGCTTGAATTCAGTGGGCCACTTCAAGGCAAAGTTTGCTAAGTGAGCTGCCGTACTATTGTCAAATGTCTTTGCAAAAAAGGTAACAATGACAAATGTAATGATGGAGAGCCTCAATCATGCTGACAGTAGCTCTTTCTGCTAATTACCTTCTAATCTGGAGAGAAGATGAGACTGAATATATTTCCCATTTACCTTCCTTGACCCTGATGGAATATCAAAATTAGCAATCTCTTCAGCTAGGCCAACCAAAGCCTGTGGACATAAAGAAACAGATAAGACGCACAAAGTTCCAGTACCAACAGCAAAAGTGGTGGTTACTTACATGTGCAAAAGACAAAATTGAAAAAAACCAGTAAAGAAAACGTAGTTATATACATCCAGTACCAAGGAAGATAAATCTAAGAGCTTACAATATTGTGCAAAGTGAAATCAGCATAATTATAAGGGGGTTGATCATTCGCAAAAAAAAAATAAGGGGGTTGATCAGCAACAAAACATTTAGCAAACAATCACCTTAAAAACTGTGCAGTTTGCTTTTGAATGATCACAGAAAGGACCAAACACGTATTTTGTTGATAAACATGACGCAAAGGGGAGACGAAAACAATTGGAACACGTGACCACCGGACAACATCTTGAGGCAATCCAAATTGACTATGCATAACAGTTAAACAATCTGAAAAATAAAATGCTAACCTGCAGTTCAAGTTCCAAAACAGCAAGTTCACTTCTGAACTTAACAATTGCATCATCCTTTATTTGCGACTGCAGAACATAAGATCTAGTCAGTAATGACCTGGCACTATTAAGAGAAATGGTATTATGCGACTTTTACATATGAAATCTGTCTACACAAAACCTCATTGGTCCGTGATAAGCTTAAGTTGGAAAACAGTTATGCCGCTGCTAACATGTAACATTTCAGAATTTTCATATTTATGATCACTAATAATTTTCTTGCTGAGTTAGCAGACAGTGTCAAGTGAATTGACAATTGTAACATGCAAGTAGCAGAAAAGTTCTAGATGCGACCCTTCCCAGGTCAAAAAGAACACCATATCTGACCTACATTGTAGTTCAGATAGACGGCTAATTTTGAATCTAAAGGAACAGGTCAGTGGTTTGGTGGTAGCCTCCTCGCATACCCAGGTTAGAGTCCTAGGACCAGCTTGGGTCAGAGCTCCTGGCATATATATTATGAAAATAAGAAATTATGAATGTATATGCAGTTCTTCAACAGAACAAGGAACTATTCCTCAGAAGGCCAGTCATACAACACCACATTTTACTACGAATCAAGTAAATTCGATGTATGGTTTATGATCTCAGTAATAGAACCTGTCTCTTGAGAAACCGGTTCTGCTGGTTTGCTTCACTTAGCTTTCTCAAAAGCTTACTTCGTTCTTTATCAGCCAAAAGAGATTTCAACTGCAAAATAACAAGAGAGAGAAGATTCATCAATCACCACTGCCTCTTTTAACAGATCCGAAAGCATCACGTGTGGCCAACATTACATAGCTTAAACACCCACATATGCAAGCATGTTTGCTTTTTCCCTTTTCAGAAGACTATTATGTGTATAAGCATTTCGAGAGGTACACGAACAATTCTAGCCCCATTTCATTTAGGCAGAGTGTGTCAACTTGCAGTTCTTTTGTAAACGCAGAAGAACAACTGATTTCATCTTTCATGAGTAAGCGGCACATGTGCTCAGAATGATGAACTTCACATGTGAAACGATATAATACGGAGTTTGACTAATACCTCGGCTGAGGTAAGCTGCTCACTAGTCTGCCCAGATGAAGATGATGTCGAACTCGATGGTGCAGGCCCATTTTCTAAATTCAAACTTGCTGCAAAAGATCTCCAGCGTGAACGTCTGCCAACAACTGGGCTGATGGGATACACCCCAGTGGCGACCTTGCAGCATCGGCTAGAGTTTGCGTAAGCTGTAAAATAGCAGAGAACCCTTCCTGGAATCCATTGCTTCTCGCACGCGGGCTTACTCGGGCATACGAAGTTATACTCCCTACCCGCATTCCTTGTCAAGAAAATCAACATATCATGTCAAATTAACTTGGGAGAGACAACGAAAACCACCACATTTTGTCGAATTTCCCTTTTGAATTAGTATCTGGACAAAAGGCGAGTGCACAACCAGCAGCAGAGCCTACCTCGCGGTGAAACTCGCAGTCAAGCATTCCATAGCAATTCCTGAAGAAAAACAATAATAAGAGACATCCTGTCACCAGTCAAATTCAGTATATCTTCCACTCAAAACTGTGAACAGAAGAATAAATCTCCGGTGGCCGGTAACTTCATGTACGCACGCAGAACACATTCGATAACCGCAGCGTCAGACTCCTACACTGACGAAACTGCAAGGAGCCGACGCCCCTTGCCCTACTGAGGGAAAAACCTCACTGTTCGTTCTGAACCCACATACTGTGGGCTGACTCAGTAGTCCATTTCAAGGGAAACCCAGAACCTCTAGAGCTGCGCCTCCCACGGATCAACTCCTATCCACCAAACAAGCGCGGAAACGCACGCGGAAATCGGAACAGGCGCAGCCACCGCGCCCAATCGCGACAGGAGCTCAGCACCAATCGGCCCGCCTTGGGGGAAATTAAGCGGAGACCTAGAAACGAACCTCGCGGAGAATGCCGGGAGCCTGGGACCGGAGCCCCGGAGATCGAACGGCGGTGGAGGCGGCGGAAGAGGAATCGGAGTGGAGTGGGGAGGCGAGGGCGAGGAGCTCGTAGTTCTGTTTGTGTGTGCGTGCGCTTCGCGACTCGCGAGGTTGCAGCCACGGATTTATTCATCTTTTGCGCTTTATTTTTGTTTTTGGCTGTTGTGCGGGAAGGCCCTCTTCAGATATCTTATTCAAGATGAGGTCCCAGCCGATCAGGTCGACTTTTCGATTTTCAGGCCATCGTAATTTATTTATTTTTGAGGGAGTAACAATGTGCTACAAATTTCAATCCTTTCAAACTTGGCTCGGTGGAAGCTTAAGTCAGCAAGACCGAGAAATAGGACTATCTGATTTGTCTGCGTTTTGTTTTCGGTAAGCCATGAAATGATCATCTTTTGGGTGATCATTTTGTCAACGGCTGCTCCTGTTACACTTGTAATACACTCTATTACAAATTATCTGAAATTCTAGCTTTCACTCCGTACTACCCTATGTTTTATCAAATCCACCGATTTTATTTTTTTGTAGATATCTACAAGATTCGATATCTCACAAAAATAATTAACTGTTACGGGTATACTGTAGTAGAACTTGAAACCTACAACTTCGAATAGCTTTTGTGTTTTATTTTGTTTTGATTTCAATGCTGTGTGCAAGAAGGGCCTTTTGAGACATATTATTCTCGATGAGCCCCCGAGTCTGCACTGCACTCAAGGGCGATAGGAGGTGAATTGTAAGACTAAAAGCAACGACTCGCCTTTTTTTTTCGAAACGGATGACTCGCCTTTTGATGAGTACGACAAAGCAAAGCTTGAACAAGTGGCATCCTTTTCAGGCCATCGAATTGAAAACGATGTGCTACAGCTACCACTTGTTGGTACTTCAGCAGCCGAGCTCACAGCAAGGCATATCAGTGGAAGACAATTGCCACTAATCGTGCACTAGAATTCTCAACATTACACTCAGTCAAATCACGCAAAGGCACCTCCGTTTCTGCAAAGCACAACCTACTGAAATCGGATATCTTTGCACCCATGTAAACCCGCACCACACAACCAAAATAAGGCGAATGATCTGTCTCCTCCCCGCTTGGAACACGGGAGAACACGGCAATGCATAGGTTCATGAAACAAGCGCAGCCCGCGGCACAGGGTTGTTGAATTCCGGAGTCTAAACGGCTACACCAAAAGATCTGTACAACTTGCAACCAGGCATCACGATGGGGCAGACTCCAACAAACAGACCAGCTATCCCACCCGGAATTTAAAACCCCAAACACATAGTACTTGTTGCTTTTGGCACTACGAATCGAACACTTCGGGGTGAATTCTTTGCAGAATCGAGAAATTGTGCTCCGCTACATCGAGTCTTGATGACGGTGGGGAAGGTTTGGCTTGGACCAGATGTAGCTGGAGAGTTCTCATCCCGCCTATGTGGACGAAGGGCCATGGTGCTCCGGCTTTTCTGATACTTCGGCGGAGTGACCGTTATCATCAGCTTCGCACTGAAATGGAGAGTTCAGCAAGGAAGATCATTAGCAATGAGAAATGGTTTCAACTAATGATGTTTACAGATGGCAATGGCTGTGTTCTGCTATAGGGAAAAAAAACATGATGTTGATTCAGCTACAAGGTTTGCACATAAGACTAGGTAAAGAATCTAATGCACCAAGACACCATAACATTGTCATCAGCTTCGCACCGAAGGGAGCTCAGCATGGAAGATCATTAGCAATGAGAAATGGTTTCAGCTAATGATGTTTACAGATGGCAATGGCTGTGTTCTGCTATAGGGATAAAAACATGATGTTGATTCAGCTACAAGGTTTGCACATAAGACTAGGTACAGAATCTAATGCATCAGGACACCATAACATTGTCATCAGCTTCGCAACGAAGGGAGTTCAGCATGGAAGATCATTAGCAGTGAGAAATGGTTTCAGCTAATGCTGTCTACAGATGGCAATGGCTGTGCTTTGGCTAGAGAGAAAAATAAAATAAGACATGGTGTTTGATTCGGCTACCAGGCTTGCACAGAAAACTAGGTACATAATCTAATGCATCAGGACACCATAAAAATAATCAGTGTACTGGTTACGAGAATTTCACGTACCAGATCGGAAAGCATATCAATGGTGAGTACCGCGTCAAATTCATTGGCCTTCAGTGCTTCAAGAATGAAGTCAGCAGACACATCTGGGAACATCAGCGAGAGAGATTCCACCACGGCGAGATGATTACCCGCGTGACTTGCTTCAGCAGCTTCTCCTTTTGATGATGACTCAGTAGAGATGTTGATCTTTCCTAGGCTTTCAGCATAGTCATCAAAAGAAAGGGACTCTGGGAGTAGATACCCAGCAGACTTGTCAGCAGTCTCATTATTTTCAGTCTCATCTACTTGCTTCTCAGGGTCCTTCTTTCCTTTCAAGCTTTCCGCAAACGGAGACTTGGAGGTAGGCACGAAAGGAGTGGCATGCGGATTCAACTGAAAAGACCGCTCCATTGCTCGAGATTCAGCAGACCTATCAAAACAATCAAGGAAACATAAGTATTGTGCAAACAGCCATGAACTCATGACTCATCAATCATCATATTACTTCACTCTGATATAAAAACACTTCGATGAGTGCAAAAGGGAATGCATTATTCAAAGAAAATTAGATGAAATCCATCTCCACATTATTCATCAGCGTAAACTGCCGATTCTTCATGTGAGTTATAATCAAGGTTTACGAGTCGACGAATCGTTCCGAAGTTGAGACTCGTAGACTAATCGTGATTAATCGACACTAGTCCTTTTTTTTTGCGACTCATAGACTAGTCAACACTGAAGTGTAGTCAGCCTTGGAGTTGAGACTCATAGACTAGTCTTGACTAGTCCTTGGACTCATAATCCATGATTATAATCCTCAGAATTGATAATATCAACATATAGTAGCTTGCCACAATACAGTACAGAATACACTACGCATGGAAAATGTATCACATCTTAGGTAGAATATACATCAATCAAAGATGATCAGACACTTTGAGGAGTGCAAAATGGTATGCATTATTCAGAGAAAAATAGATGAAATCCATCTCCACATTATTCCATCAGCGTAAGCTGTCGATTCTTCGTCTGAGTTACGACCCTCAGAATTCAAAATATCAACATATAATAGTTTGCCAGGATACACTACACAGTACATTGGGTGTGAAAAATGTATCACATCATAGGTAGGGTATGCATCAATCAAAGGTGCACACACACTGCTAGATCAGAACCCACTTACGGGACAGCAAACTTAGGGGTTTCAAGCCATTGGTGCGCAATTCTATCTATGGACTAAGCAACAAGAACCTAGCTAACAGCAACTGGACGTTAAGTCTTTTTTAAGAAAAAAAATAAAGCAAGTGGATGCAACTTGCACTTGACAAAAATGATTCCACATATTAGTTCGGCATAACAGAGTAACTGACATTCCTTGGATACACAAAAGAAATGATCAACAGTTACAGGATAACTAGCTAATAAAAGCAGGGCAGGAATAGCATGACAGAAAATTACACAGCTGAAACCCTAAACAAACAAGATTTCATAGCCTACTGTCTCCAAGCTCCAATGCAGGCACCCGAACTATAACCAGGAAGCTACAACCATATCATACCACATTCTCAAGGAACAAGAGCAACCATTAATCTCACAGCAAGACTGACAATCACAAGGATGAAGCTACTCATAGGCCCGTACATATTGAACGAAAATAGAACGCGACGGGGAATCGAATCTACTTGGTGATGCCATTCAACCGACCGCGCTCTTCATTTCAGCAAGACTGGGTCGCCGGGAAGTACGCCCAAATGTTAACGACTAAGCTATTGACTACTGTGACCAGAATAGGCTACCATGAAGCATAAGTTCCCCGATAACCAATCTCAAGTTCCCGATCCCCCCGCTTCCCCGGAAAAAACCTAGCACAAGCGAGCGATTCCATGATCCCTGGGTCTCGAACCGAATCCGCGACCACGAACCCCGCCGAAGGATCGCAAACACCTCGGCAACAGCAGGGAAAAAGTCGAGCGCGACATCCAGGATCATCAAGCAACCTAGGCTACCGCCGCCGCGCGCGGCGAGATTGGCTGACCACGCCGGGATCGCGAATCGAACAGGCTACGACACAGCGAGAGGGGCCACCGGGGCGAGAGAGGGCGGCCGTACCTCGACGCCGACGGGGGGAGCGGGGCGCGGGGGAATGCGCGAAACCCTAGGTCGGTCGCGCGTCGGTCTTCGTTCGTCGTCGTCGGCGTCGCGCTCGCTTCCGTCGGGCTGGAACGGAACAAGGGGGTAATAAAGGAGGGGGGGGGGGGAAAGAAGGTGACGGGGGAAAGGCAGGGGGAGGAGGGTGGGGGTGGTGGTGGGCCCCGCGCGACGTGGTGGGGGGACGTGGGCCGTCCGATGCCGGTGCCGTTCGCGGACGGACGGCCGGGATGGCGCGCCCCGGCCACGCGCAGGGGTTTCCTCCCCTTCCGCTATTAATTGGGGGTGGCTTTTTCTGGGAATGGCAGCGCGTTTTTGCTTTGGGGGGGAAGGATCATGCGTGTTCGCTGAGTAAATGAATGAGTGCTGGCACGCACAAGCAACATTCACGTGCCCCTCGTTCTACTGGTACTGTAGTTCTGATATTTACCACGTGGTTACGGTGGTGTGAAAATATTTCTGCAATCCCATGGCGACGATATCTTGGCAGTTAAGAGTTGTTTTTCGTCTTTGGGTCCACCGTCTGCTCGGCGTCTGTTTTATTTTTGTTTTGAGTCGATCATGTGCCCAACGCGCGTGACCCATTTCATGTCCGCGCATAAATTTAAAAGGCCCGCGGTCATAGATAATGCCAGCGGTCATGCCGTCGCCCAAATGCCGTGTCGGCGTCATGCCCTCGGACGGTGTGTATGCATTCGTTCGCTTACTTTTGCGCTTCGGCTTCGGCCCGGCTTGATTGACGAGCTTGTCCTCGAACAAAGGCTTCCCGTCAATGTCCATTTCATTCTCTTCCTCGAGGTCGCAGTCCTCCGGGAACTCGTGGTCGAGCAGGAAGCTGCCCAGGCCGACCTGATCTTCCATGAAGGCGTTGTCCATGCCAGCTTAATCATAGGTCGCCGACGTGAATGGCGCTCGGTCGTCTTGGCTTTGGGTCTCATCGGGATCATAGGCAGCCACGGTGCCGCAAGCGGAGGCAGCGGCCGCCACACCATCTTCGAAGACGATGTTCTCGATGATGAAACGGTTGGCCGTTTCGTCATCATGAGCCGCCGGCATTCTGTCAAAAAGGTTGCGCGTATCGGGGAGCATGTCGGTTGGCATCTCCCGTAGGCATTTCCTCACCCCCTCCGAAGGATGATGCACTGTGGTGTTGAGGTCACTGGACACGGGCGCGGGCGTGGACGGCGCCACCACGCTCACCTCCGGCAAGCATTTCCGGAGAAGCGGGAGGCTTGCAAATAGATGTGGAAGCCGGGAATCGGCTGCATGGCAGACGCGTGCGCGCGACTCTGGCAGCACCATCCGAGGAAATGCCGACGAGCCCGCGCGGGCCAGAGTTTAACCCTAGGATGACCAGGGCCTTCCTCGTTGTCGCGTGACTCGGGCATTGGTTTCCTCCTGCTGTGCAGCGATGGAGAGGGTAGCGACGGCTGCCGCTTCGGATCTGGCGTCCTACGTGTGTCTCCGTCCCTTCCTCTTAGCCGACTGCATGACCCGCTCCTCGACCGTCAGCTACTTCTTCTTCTTAGGCGGCGTCGCGGTCTTGCGGGGAGCCTGGGGCTTGCCTTTGGCGCAGGCAACGGAGGTGAGGCCGGATGAGGCGAGGGAGGTGAGGCCGGATGAGGCGAGGGAGGCGAGGCCGGCGGTGGCATCGAGGGTTGGCGTGTCGTCCATGGCGAGTGGGCGGGAGGGTTTTGGGAAAGTGGAGGAAAATGGTGGCCGTTGAGCCACCGGCTGGCGAGCCAGGGGAGGAGTAGGCGCGCGTCGCGTGCGTCCATTTCGTGTCCTCATCGACGCAAATGAGACTCAAATTTAGGCCGGGAATGGGTCAAGAGGCGAATGAAAATCGAACACGCATTCATTTTGGGTCGGCGTGTTGGGCCGACTTCTCTGTCCGCGACGACCCAAATGGAATGAACACATGCGGACGAAATGGGTCTGCACGTTAGTTGCTCTAAGAGCAACTCTGACAACCCAAATTGACGTGTGTTTTGTCCGTTTTCAGGCTGCAAGTGGACACGTGCCATCCACGACGCCCACTTAAAAGCTCATATAATTCATGTTCGTGGACCCCCACGTAACCTGCGCTATGAGAAGTGGGATAAGTTGCCTAACCACGAATGACACAGAACCCACCTCGTTCCCCTCTTCCTTCCTCGTTCCTCCGGCATAGCGCCGCCACAGAGTAGGCCGCTGCATAGCGCTGCCGTCCACTTTCCTTATGGTCGGTCTAGCGCAGCCGTCCACCTACCCCATGGACGCCACATCGCTATTTCCGGACGTGGTGGAGGGACATGGGCCGTCGGATGCCGGTGTCGTTTGTGGACAGACGGCCCGGATGGCGCACCCCGGCCACGCGCAGGGGTTTCCTTACTTCTACTACTAAGAGAATCTCCAGCCGCGCCCCCAACATGGCCTCCCCACGCGTTTTTTTTTGCGCCGGCGCCGAAAAAAACGGCCCAGTCGCGTCCCGAGGAGCCCGTTTTTCGCCGGTGTGGGCCAAATTCAGCGCCGGCGGACCCAGCCGAACCCGGCGCGCTGGGGGCGCCCGGGGGCGCCGGGGCGAGTGTTCTGGCGCGAAAGAGTCGCGGGCCCGCCGAGTCAGCGAGACGGCCGCTTTGTCGCCCTCATCGCATCGGTTCCCGTAGGGATCAATGCTAAGGATATCGCGCTGCCGCGCCGGTCAGCCTCCATTGATGCCTCACGGGCGGCGCAGTGAAGACGTCGCCGACGCGTGTCCCTCCCGCTCCCGCCATGCGTCCTCCCGCATGCCGCCTCCCCGCCGCCCCGCTTCGGCTATAAAAGGCACCCACTCCCTGCCGGCGAGCGCCACAGCCTCCCCCTCCCCATCTCCCTCTCGCAAAAAGCCTTCTCCCCGTCGGTGAGCGCCACAACCTCCCCCTACTACCCCTGCCAACGAGCAAAGCATGGCCGAGAGGTTCCCAGGCGCCGGCGCAGCGGCGAACAGCTTCGGCCGCTGACACCTCCAAGAGCCGGAGACGCGCCTTCTCTACGAGGCCGAGTACCCGGCGCCCCCTGACATGCGCGTGCCGGGGGCGTGGAGACTGAGCGCCGGCGGCGTCCCGGTGCCGCCGGTACCCGAAGGGGCGCCACGGCGGGCGGAGATCGCCCGCATCCGCTCCTCCCTGACGGAGGAGCAGCGGAACCATCCGAGGTACGCGCCTGACAGCGAAACGCTGTGGACGATGTACTTCCAGCGCCGCTGCGAGGAGCAAATCGCCTCCGCCAACGGCATCATTCCCCCGGCTGCCTCAACGCCGAAGGACGGCGCGAGTGGTGGGGCGTCCCCAGCCGCACCCTCGACGCCGTCCTCGACCACATCGAGACCGGCAACGTGCCGCGACTGGAGTACCCGACGTGGTCGTCCTTCTCTCGCCGCCGCGGCAGTTCCTGGATGCCACGGCGAATGAAGCCGGGGTCGTCCTCGTCGTCGGGCTCCGGCTCGCCGGCCCTCCACCCCGCCAGGCCCGAGCCGGAGGGGACACCGCTCGGGCGTCGCGCTCGCACTGGCGCCCTCATCATCAACGAGCCCTCACCGCCTGCGACGGCACCGGCGAGGCGCTCCCTGCGCCTGGTCCGGCCGAAGCCCGAGCTGGGCTTGCCCCCCGTGAAGCCGGAGCATGTTGACATGGTAGCCCCCGACGACGAGTCCGCCCTCAAATAGGCGAAGGAAGACTACGTCCGCGAGCAGGTGCGCGCCAGCGCCGGGCGTACCTGGAGCACCAGGCCTGTCGTCGCGCCGAGGAGGGTGGCGTTATCGTCATCGACAGCTACGAGGAGGGCAAGGCCGGGCCGTCAAGCGCCCCACCACGTGTCGGCGACCTCGGCCAGGGCTGCAGCAGGGACGTCGCAGGCGAGGCGCGCAACGACGACGACGACGGCGACGGCGACGACTACACCCACTTCTACAGGCTTCTCGGCATGTAGACGACGACTACGGCGACGGCGGCGGCTAGGCTTTTTAGTTTGTTTTTTAAGTTAGGCATAGTTCTTGGATGTTTTTACGTTTTTATACAAATTTCGATGAAGTATGGCCGAGTTCCTGCAAAAATCACCGAATTTGCAAAATTTTGAAACGAATTTCGCTGAACCCGCGGCGACCGTCGGCCTATGACTAAGAGCGAACCGAACCCCAGAGGTCAGTTTAGCGCTGGTTCGCACCCATGCCGTTCTTTTTCCATGTTCTGGGGGGCCAAACGGCTGAAGATGCTCAAATGGGGTGGCTTTTTCCGGGGATGCCAGCGCCGTTTTTGCTTTGGAGGGAAAAGAGGGGTGTGCATAATGCGTGTTTGCTGAGTAAATGAGTGCTGGCACAAGCAAACATTCACGTGCCCCTCGTTCGGCTTGTACCACAGACAGTGGTTCTAATATTTACCACATGTTTTTTCTTTTGCGGGTGATATTTACCACATGGTTATGATGATGTGATGAGATTTCTGCAGAATCCGGTGGCGATGATATCTTCGGATCCTGATCTTGTTCATTTGATTTGCTGAAACTTCAGAGGCGCTTCGACGCAAATGCTACACCGGATACAATCCTTCGGTTCGTTGAAATATTTGGTAGTAAATGTCTCGCATTGAAATATATTTGGTGGTAATTGTTTATTTGTCAATAAATATCATCTATCTAAACATGATCCTAAATGCATTGAAATGTTTCTTTTTGATTATGGGGCGAATTCATAATCATATACTCCCTTCGTTCCATATTAGTTGTCGCTGATTTAATACAAAGTTGTACTAAATCAACGACGAGTAATATGGAACAGAGAGAGTAGAATCTGCCGCAAATCCAATGCGCCTGTTAAGTACTGATGTGTAATTTGATAAATATAATGGCTCTCCAGTAGAGCAAGTTGATGCAAATATGCTAGGTGCAAACAATAAAGTGTTCTAAGAGGAAAAGGGCTCCTGCCCTGGCTCCATTTCATCGAAACGGAAACCATAGAGAGTATCATGAACGTGTCATCCTGAACGAGCAAGTGAACTGTTGGAAATAATATATAGTGATGTATGTGGACCAATGATCACACCAGGAAACGGTGGATATTTCTTCTTCATAACTTTCACAGATCTTTTTTTAGAAAGGGAAGATTACCCCGGGCCCCAGCCTCTGCATCAGAATGATGCATGCAGCCCCCTTTATTAATCAAAATATCCAAAAGGACTATGATCCAGAATAAGCTCGCTCAGAGCTGAAAAGGTAAAAACCAAGTAAAATATGCCACAACCAGCGAAAACAAGACTAGATGACTAAACACCTATTCTATTACTGGACCGTCATACACACGGTTGTAGATATCCCGAACTACCATCTTTCATCGGGTAGACCCAGTAACCAAAGGCTCCCTGACTTCCACAGGAATGAGTAACGACCACATACGGATCCAAGCAGTGGCCCTGTAGATAACCTGCAAAAAAATTATATGAGTTTGTCTGTTAAAAACCATATCATTTCTACAGTCCCATATAGCGCAAAGTAATGCACATACTCATATCCAAATATGTCTCGCAATTGTCTCTACACCATTTAGCCATGTCCCAAAATAACGTGTGTATACTATTTTGGAGGGGTGATATTAAAGCCTATATGAACTGAACACCATAATAGTTTGGCCATCTGACAATCGAGAAAGAGGTGTTTGATTGTTTCATCTTGATCACAAAAGCTACACCTTTGACTACCCTCCCAATTACGTTTTGACAAGTTATCCTTAGTCAGAACCACCTTCCGATGAACAAACCACATGAAGATTTTGATTCTTAACGGGACCTTGATCTTCCAAATATGTATCAAATTCAGAATTGGACCAGAATTAATTAGGTCCATATACATAGATTTCACTAAGAAGATGCCATTCATAGTTGATCTTTAGTGAATACTATCAGCCTCATCAGAGAGGAGAACATCCATCAGCCTTCTGACTAGATTAGCCACGCGTCCCATCAGTCTCCTACCAAGGATCTTCGGAATTGAATATCTAGAGGGTTGGAATATTATACTGTAGCAACGTAAGCCTCCTTACGTTGTACGATGTTATAGATAGATGGATATTGTGTGGCTAAAGGTGTCTCCCCTAACCATGTATCCTCCCAGAATCTTGTTGAATTACCGTTTCCAATGATGAATTTAGTTCTACGGAAGAAAGTTGCTTTCGTTCTCATAAACCCCTTCTGTTGGGGATATAACCCCACGGGATAACCCGCTCTAGAAGGGCCGGGTTAGGATATTGGCGACTTAACAGTAAAAGCCTTAGATAGACCCACAAGACCAAGACATGAAGCCAAGAAGGCGACTTACGAGGTGGGCCGGACGGAAGCCCAAGGCCAGAAGACGGTGCGTGACCCGGAGGTGTAAGCCGCCCAATGGCGACTTGCCCAAGAAGGCAGGGCGACTTAGAGCCAGGATCGGTTACGTGGTATAACCCAACCCGGACTCTTGTAAGCCCAGGTCCTCGACCAGTGTATATAAAGGCGAGTCTCTGCGGCGGGTAAACTTAAGCTACAATCAATCGATAGCTAGGTCGGGCAAATCCGATTCCTTGTAATCGATACTCAAGTAATACAACTAAAAGCATGACGTAGGCTTTTACCTCGATCATGAGGGGACGAACCTGGGTAAACTCGTGTCCTTCATCCCACTCAACCCCTTTAAGCTAGTCATCGTAGCGATGGCCTCACACCTAAGTCCTTTCACAAGGGCATCTGCCGTGGTAACCCCATGCCAATTGGTGCCCACCGTGGGGCCAGCGCACAGTGGTTTCGAGTTCTTGAAGGGCTCTTTTCCAGGGATCGAGGGATATGTCGTTGGCAGGATGACTAAGAGTCACTGTGGCAAGCTCTACATCGACGACGTTGGCTAGGGCCCCGAGGCCGACTCAATCGAGTACGGGTACCTGGTCCCCTTCGGTAGAATTCATGTCTTCATCGGAAAGATTGGTGGATCTGAGCCTGAGCCGGACACCTCCACTGACATCATCGAGTCGGCTCGTCGCACACAACCTGCTTGGTTTCAATCCAGCCGGAAGCGTGTTTTCGTTGGTTTCGCACATGGCATGGATCTTGCAGAGAACTCGGCATCTGGAGGAGAGACTCTCATCTACTCAGGTGATGAGTCCTCGACCAGAGGTATGATGTTAGTTTACCAGCTTCAAGACGGTGGGCTTGGGGGCTATTCTCATGGAAACAGTATTCCGGACCCCCATGAGCCACCGAGCAACACTACAAAAAAATACACTTCCGTGATGATACGTGTTTGTCATAGTAGGTTGCGTTTTTTGTCATGCATGTACATCCATGACGATTTTATGACAGAATCAAGATAGTCATACCTGTGCTGTCGTAGAAGTGTTCCATGACATTACCAAAATTATCATCATAGAAGTGTCCACTTCCATGATGATAAATCGCGCGTCACAGAAGTGCTTTCATCAAGGGTGACCGACACGTGGCATCCACCGTAACGGAACGCCGTTAAGCTATCAGGTCGGGTTTTGGATCCGATAACCCGTTAACAGCCCAGACCAATGGGGATTTTCCACGTGTAAAATCATCATTGGTTGGAGGAAACACGTGTCGGTTCATCGTTGGGACAGATGTCATCCACTCATTGGACATAAGGCGCCTATGATACGTCGACACGTGACACGGCCCAACAGAGGCCCATTCATGTGAAAAGGCCGGCCCATTTGACTTGGTCAAAAGGTGGCGGGCCGGTCCATGGAAAGCCTGTTAACGGCCTATTCGCATATAGCCCATTTACAGCCCGCTAACCCAAGGCCCGTTACGCCCTATCTGAATTAGGCCCAGTGGCGTCATCTGGGCCATCCAATATGATTCCAGCCCGTTTTCACTTCTGGCCCATGTATGGCGCATGATGTCTTTCGACCCATATGAATCCCTTTGTAACTCTTGGCCCATTAACGGCCCGTGGTGAAACTGGCCCGTAATGAACAATGTATCACTTTACACCCATTAACGGCCCGTGGTGAAATTGGCCCCTAATGAACAGTGTATCACTTTATACCCATTAACGGCCCGTTATTCCGTTGGGCCGTTTCCAGCCCATTTTATCTTTCGGACTTCTCAGAGCCATTTATTCTTGGGCTCATTTCCAGCATTCGTTTACTTACGGCCCATTACTATCATTTTCTGCTTGTGGGCCAAATTCAGCCCGTTGTTATAGTCGGCCCGTTTGTGGTCTATTAATACGTTGGGCCATTTTCATAGCGTCATCAAATACAGCCTATTAACGATGGCCCATTATGGTCGGCCCATGAACGGACGATTCCAACTCTAGGCCATTTACAGCCATAATGCAGTCTGTTTGGCCCATGTTTGGCCAATCGATCATACGGCCCGTATAAGGCCCATTGATGATACGACCCGTAGAAGGCCCATTGTTTCTACGGCCTGTAGAAGGCCCAGTGTCACTACAGTAAATATTAGCCCATGGTTATTGTGGCGTAGTTTTAAAAAATAGGTTATTGCAGCCACTAGCAAACCGCGGAAAAAGAACTGCAATGACTACAAGCAAAAAAATAAACAAGACAACAAGGAAATAAATAAGCAAGCAACTAACGCTAGGCTATCATGGCTATTACACATATTACATCCACTGGGCATCAAAGTTTGCCACCAGTGCAAATATAGGGAACAAAGCATCATATTATATACACTGGTTGTCAAAGTTGGTGACCAGTGCAAATAAACGCCGCAGCAAAACAAATCCAGAACTGAAACCACTTCAGAAGATCTCAAGAAACAATATCCTGGGTACCCATAATGCTGGCAAGATGCTTAGCAAGCTTATTAACTTTCTCTTGTTTGGCGCTTAAATCCTCCAGCGCTTGCTGTTGCACCAGGAAATATGCATCTGAATTCTGCAGGGACTTCCTCAGTCCTTCAGCTTCCTGTCATAGCACATCTGATCGATGTCTTTCAACTTGAAGTTGAGACTCAAGAAGACGAACTAATTCAGGCAGCGAGTTCGAAGAGCTTGTGCCAGCAGTAGTGGCCAGTAACTCGAATACTACATCAAGACATGACTTTTGGGTTCTCTCACTGTCGTCAAGATAGTTTTTATCAGCTTTCTTGGAGACCAACAGGGATGTCTCACTATATTGAACCTTATCTGCATTACTTCCTTTACCATTGCATAACACGGTACTGTTCTCCAATATTTTGTCTGCATTCTAAAAGAGAAACAAGCAGACACATCATAGGTTTACCATGTTGTATATGAAACTCATTTTGGTAAATGAGTTCAGTAGTAAAGTGAACAGGATAACACCATGAAACAAACATATATCTATATACTATGGTCACTTTATGGTCTATATCATTCTAGTTTTTGTTGCCAAATCAAGATAGAGACATAGTTCAAATAATATTTGTTCAAGACAAAGCAGAATAGACAGAATATAAGTGTGGGAAACTATAGAGCAATAACAAGACTTTTAATGTGCATGACATGAGAACATAACTGTTTATTCAATTGAAACTGAAATCAACATAGAGCAGGTTACAACAGCAAACCAGTTAAAGAAAAAGGTTTGAAACATACCTGTTGCACCATTGGAGTTTAATTTCCATCCTTCAAATTTGAAAATAGTTGGTATGAGTAAATACAGTAATGCAAGAGCAAAGGAGTATGAACCATAGCTACAGAACCTGACCTGAGAACAAATCTTCTTCTCCTTTAAGCGTTGAGTTGGGATTCAGAGTGGTGGTCCTCGTGCTTTGGGCACTGCAGTTCCCTTACTAACTGCTCGTGTTTGGGTGCTCTATGGTGGAGACGGTGCTGTGTCAACTGGAACTAGGTTACTATCTGTCGGGGTTGGGGTTAGAAGGGGTGTAGCTGGTTCTCTGTCCAACTGGGTAGGGGTACAATCTGCGAGAGTCTGGGTTATGTGTGGTGGATCTGGTCCTTGGGCAAGTACAACCGTGGTTCTATCTGCATCAACTGGTAGCACTATCTTTTTTGAAGACCGTGTTGTTACTCCCTTAGATACTGCCATCACCCTCTCCAATTGAAATGGCTGATAAATAAGAAAAGTAATTGAAAGTATAGACATTGTATGATGGACAGGTGCAATGGATAGTGGGATAGTGGGGAATAAAAGAGGGCATGAAATAATTCATATTTATGTTGTCTAACCAAATAGGATAGCATGACACAATTTCACGTATATGATGGCTAACTAAACAGGATAGCATGACACAATTTCACATTATGATGGCTAACTAAAAAAGATGGAAAGACATAGTTCAAAATATGATGACTATGTAAACAGGATGACATGATATAACTATATAATGTGTTTATTAAATAGGTTGGCATGCCATAATTCACATACATTCACGGATAGAATGCCATAATTCAAAATATGATGATTGTAAACACTAAACAGGATGAGATGATATAACTATATGATGTCTTTATTAAATGGGTTGCCATGCCATAATTTAGATAGATGATGTGTATGTACTATGTAAACATGATGGCATGATATAATTCAAATATATGATTTATATAGTAAGCAAGTAAGCAGATAGCAATCCATATATGATGTAAAAACTAAGCAATGCAAGACAACATGCATGACATGGGTAATATAACCGTGCCAAGTTTGAGCATAGACCTCAGGGGGGAATAGGACTGGTCATCAGTCTCTGAATCCTCCTCTGAGGAGCTCTCTGTAACCAGCAAGATGTTTGCTTCAGCAGGTAGCATTGTCAGCTCTGAATACCTTGTTTTCACTCCAGATACTTCCATCACCGCTTCAAATGGCTGATGCACAGGAAGAGTAGTTGATTATAGAAACGTTGTCGACAAATGGAACACGTAATACAAAAAAAATGATAGCATGATATAATTCACATACATGATGATTGGCTAAACAGAATGGCATTGCATAATTCACATATATAATGCCTTTGCAATAAGATAGCATTGTATAATTCACATATATAATGTCTTGCAACAAGATGGCAATGCATAATTCACATATATGGTAATTAGACACTGAACAGGTGGCATTCACACAAAGCATGTCTAAACTAATCAAATGACATAGCAATGTGAGACACCATACGCACGATATGAGCAACATAACCCTGCCAAGTTAGAGCATACACCTCGGGGGGGGGGGGGGGCGGAATAGGACTGGTCATCTGTCTCTGAATCCTCCTCTGAGGAGCTATCCGTAACCAGTGAGATATGTGCTTTGTCAGATAGCATAGTCTCCTCTGAAGACCTTGTTTTCATTCCAGAATTTGCCATCACCGTGTCAAATGGCTGATGCACATGAAGAGCAGTTGAATGTACTAACATTATTGACAAATGTAATATGTAATGAAAAAAGGATGGCCTAACATAATTTACATATAAGATGACTGGCTAAGCAGGATGGCATTGCAAAATTCACATATATGATGCCTGGCTAAACAAGATGGCGTTGCATAATTCACATAAATGATGAATAAACTAAACAGATGGCATTCGCACAAAGGATGTCTAAACTAAGTAGATGACATATTTGATGTATAAAGTAAGCAATTCAAGGCACCATATGCATGATATAACCAACATTAGCATGCCAAGTTAGAGAGAAGACCTCAGGGGGTAAATAGGAGTTGTCTTCTCCTTCTGAATCCCCCTCAGAACAGATATCTTCCTCTCGATTACAATCCGAAATGTATGGAGGGGGGGGGGGCTGCCTTTGCGCCTACCATGGAGCGACGTCTGCATGAAATTTTATAGCCACGCAAGGCTCGTCTCTTTTGCTCTACATGTTCAGTTCCATTCTTTACAATAACTGTCATGCATAGGAATAAAACATAGTGAGATTATGTAAGGAGTGCATGCATAAATCCAGAGTGATGGTAGCAAGCTGTGGATAGACCCAAAACCAATAATAGCAGGCAGATAATGGCTTTAGTTAAAAAATACAGATAATGGCTTCTTTACTGTTTGTTTCCCACCCAACATGAAACTCATAGTAGACACCCGAGATTAACCATATAGTAGATAGATACTATTGATTGCGGCCCCGATATGTACCCCACAACCATTTAAAAACTCAAGTTTGACCATTAGTTTGGAGCTGACTCAGAGTCTAATCGGTGAACAGGACGATAAAGTAGCATGTAATATTAAGTGATGCATAACGTAAGCAGACACGAAAGAGTGCGACCTCTCTTGCAGACCCGTGTAGTCCTCGAGGTCATCTGCTCGGTTGATGATGGTAATGCAGTTTTCATGGCTGCTGACGGCGGGGAAGAAGATCTAAGGCGGAGAAAGACAGTCTAGAGGCCGGATCCCTGCTGTGCTTGACCCTTCTGTCGTTGGAGTAGCTGAGTTGGGATGGACGACGACGCAGCAGGAGCGGGACAAACCACGCAAGGTTTTCTTTGACAACTATCTGTAAGAGAAGTAATTCTGTAAGGGCTCGTTTGAATTGGAGGATTCCAACAATGCAGGGATAGGAAATAGACAGGAATAGGATAGAATGCACGTGCAAAATAGAGAATTTAAAAACACAGGATTTCTGCCAATCTGGGTGTTTGATTCACAACAATTGGAAGATCACATGATGCAAAGAAGCATGGTGAGATTAAGTCAAACCACAAGAAAATGTACGGTTATAATGTTATTATGCTACTATCTCTTAGTCTTGTGCTTCATGAATAGGAATTTGAAAAGGAGGACAAGTGAAAATTAAAATTCCTACGTTTTTTCTTTCAAGGAGACACTAAAGGAACAAATCCTATAGTTTTCCTTTGCTCCATTCCTTTGAACCAAATTCATCAATAGTAGTACCATAGGAAACTTCCCAATTCCTATGTTTTTCATTCACTTTTCCTTTCAAGCACTGGCGATTCTAGTAGGCAGGCTTGAGCAAGGAAAAGCCTACACTAAAAAATGTTTTTGTGTTACTTCTATTACTTTGGACCCAGGCCACTGCCCTACTAGCTCAACTCCCAGGGCAATCGACAAATGCACAGCTCAAACATGTAGAAATAAATAAAGATGGCGTTCAAGAGAGTCCATCACGGAAAACTAAGTTGCCTGGTACGTCACTGCTTGTCATATAGTAGGATAAAATAATCGTATGTCCCGTTACTACGTGTGCTCAATGGACAATATATATAACATGTAGAGTAAAAAAGAGATGCAACAAGTGTACAACCTCTTTGGCGAAGCCATGTCGATCTTAGCGTGATTGGTTTGGCCGGTGAGGATGCTCCGTCTGACTTGGCTGTCGGAGAAGGGGGAGAAGATCTTAGGCGTCTGGAGATGGAGCCCAAGGTACTGCTCCGCTGTGATGGAGGGTTTCGTCGTTGGAGCAGCTCCGGTGAGTTGTACGACGCCGATACTGAAGCAGGACAAGAGAGACAACGTTAACCTGAGTGGAATTCTAATAGCATCTCCAATACATGATGTAAAATACATAACCACAAAGTGCTAGATGTAAAATACATCAGCCGCTCATCTCTGAACTTAACCATTGAAACTGAATTTAACTGTCGAAACTGAACTTAACTGTCGAAACTGAATTTTGCTGTCGAAACTGAATTTTGCTGTCAAAACTGAACGCACTAGCAAGGTGAGGCTACACGTCGGTCGACTGACTTTTTCATCTCTGGTCAGTCGATTTTGCAGCCGTTGGATACGAAATCAAGGGCCTGCAGTTCATCTTCAACCTCCACCCCCCTGAGCCGCCAGCCACCACCGGCCAAACAGCAGCCCCCCGCCGCCCACGGCCGGCGGTGCGCCACCCCGCCCACCCTGAAAACACACCCCACTGCCGCCCCGAAAACACTCCCCACCGCCGGTCCGCCGCCGCCCCGGCCATCCCTCTAGGCCCCCCTGTGCCGAGCTTTTTCTTCGGAGATCCCCACGCCACCGCCCCGCCACCGCTGGCGACCACCGCCCCCACCCTGAACCCTAAGATAGATAGTGGGGTACCTCTCCGGCGAGCCCTCCTCCCTGCTGCGGCTGGTTCTTCCTTCACCCCGGCGAGCCCCCACCCCCTGAAAATCGACTAACCCAAAAGTCGATTCAGTCGACTGAAGTGTAGCTAAATTGGAGCAGCATCACAAGCAAGAGCAAGAGCGAGAGCAGCAGTGCGAGCAAGAGCAATAGCAAGAGCAGACCAGGCAGGGGATCGAGAGCAAGAGCAGAGCAGCAACGCGAGCGAGAGCTAAAGCAGCAGCAGCTCCTACTAATGTGGACATCACCGCCGAGGGAGCGACACCGTGGAGGAAGTGTCCGGTGATGCCACCGTGGATGGATCCGTGCCGTGTCAGCTCGGGACCGAGCGCCGGCAGCACCGTGAGATTGACTCAAGAAGAAAATGTGGCGATTAGTGTACAACCTCTTTGGTGGCCCCGATTAGGTCGCAGCTTCATCCGAGGAAACGGTGATGATGATGCTCTTTCGGTGGTGCAGGTGAAGACGGTGGTGTGGGAATGGAGGTGGTGCGAAAGACGAGGGGAATGTCAGGGCAGCTCCTTGGAGGTGGAGGACGGGGTGGCTGAACCGGCGGGACGACGAGATCGATGATGGATCCTCATCTGGTATGATGGATGAGGGACGTCGAGGTGTTGCTGTGGACGACGTCGTCGGGGAAGAGGCTCCGGCTGGGTGGCGGACGGAGCAGGGTGTGGGGCTTCATCGCGGGTTTTCGCAGCCTCAGTGTAT
Organism: Triticum aestivum; assembly: GCF_018294505.1. Lineage (NCBI taxonomy): Eukaryota > Viridiplantae > Streptophyta > Magnoliopsida > Poales > Poaceae > Triticum > Triticum aestivum. The sequence continues at coordinate 133,151,423 of NC_057810.1, read as the reverse complement.
GAATGGGTGGGCGGATGGGACGGCAGTGGGGAACCATGGCTTAGGGACGCGCTTGTCCGAAATGTGGGGTAAGTTACGAAAGTACCCCCACCGATTTGAGGCGGTTCTTTCGGTTCAGGGCTACCACGGGCATTTTGCGTGTCGGGATTTCATAGGAGGTGGGAGTTTTCGCACGCGTTGTAATTTTGGAATAGCAAGGCGTGGGTTGAGATGGAGGGAGTTGTCGGAGCACGACGAGACAAAGATATATCTTAAATATTTCGGGCTAACAAGGCGTAGGTTGAAATTTCCAAACAAGCCTACTGTGTACTGTACCAAATCAATGCCCACTACAAATGTCATTCAAAACTTTGAATTCATGTTATGTTCAATTAAAATATTTCGCTACGTGTATAATGCATGCAACCTACTACTCAAATGAATGTTTTAGTGCATTCCAAACGTATATACTACCGCTTCAATGAACTAAATTTGAATTCGTTTCTCTATTTGAATAAGATCTACAGTAATGATTGTTGGGAAGTCAAAGCATTTGAATTCGTTTCTCTGTTTTAATAAGATCTACAATCATCATTATTGTCAAGTTAAACCATCGTTTGTGTATTATCTTCACAACACACCACATGATTAGTCGAGTTACATATGAACTATGTGTACTATATGAACTCGAACTCGATTTTTTTAATCCACTTTATGTTGATTTCAAATCACATTACATTTCTAGCTCTAGCTAGATCTTCATAATCTAAACCATGTCTCATATGTATAATGTGTTTATCACATTATGTATGGTGCCCCGCCCCCTACGCCTACAAGTATTTAGATGTGAGTTGCAAACACCACACATTACCATAAATTCAAATAAAATGTGAGAATGTTCGATATATAGTATTGTTTAGATTGTTCGATATTTAGTTGTAAGCTGCAAACGCCACACATTATCACAAATTCAAATAAAATGTGAGATTGTTTGATGTATAGTATGGTTTAGATTGTTCGACATTTAGCTGTGAGTTGCAAACGCCATGCATTATCACATTATGGTATAACATGTGCACAACACGTGTATCACCGCTATATTCATGCATGGATATGTTTAAAACACTATGATCTCCTATTCTAATATATGAATCCGCTTTCATATCAAATTATGATCTTTGTTAGTCTCTTACACCCACACAATCCTCTAACCTTTGTAGCTACCACTAACTTTCTCTCGTGCATGCACACGCCCTCCTCGCCCTCCCCCTCCCTCGGCATTTTATCCACCGGGCACATTCATTTTTTTCTTTAGGTCGTTCTCCCAGAGTCTCCACAACTCCTTTCCGACACACACCGATCGATAAACCTCTCTAGCGATGCCTGCCTACAACATACACATGCACCTTCAATCTCCTCCTTTATGTGTCCTTGCCTCGTGTCTCTCATACGGTCACACACACGTGTAAACTCTCGCCCCTATTTTCATCGATCTCACAACCGCACACTCCTTCCCCTATGTAGCTAGTAGCTGGGCTTCTCGCACCACCTCCTAGCTCCATTCTCTCTGTCTATCCGTCTCGTGGGCCTTATTTACCTCTAACAAATGGACGTACACCGACCGATCTCTCACTATACATATAGCTAGCCAGATCCTTATAACTCGTTTTTACCCAAGCGTCGATCGATCTACCTCATTAGTTATGTATCTCCCTTCCTCCCACAAACAACAATTGATCTACCGATCTAGTTAGTTTGGCTTACCAAACACATGGTTCCCCTTCATCATCCATGGATGTGTCCTGACAGATCTATCACGCACAGACACACACAAAAACACATCCCCACTCTTATTGATAACATTGCAGTTCCACCCTCAGTTTGTCTAGTAGGCCTCTCCCACCATCTTCGAGAAGCAACTCCATCACCCATCCAGCACTCTACCCCTCTCCCTCCCTCCCTCCCTCCCTCTCTCCTCTCTCTCTCTCTCTATCCCATCATATTTCCCGTTTTCGGTGTCAAAACCGGCGGATCTCGGGTAGGGGGTCCCGATCCGTGCGTCTTAGGCTGATGGTAACAGGAAGCAAGGGACACAATGTTTACCCAGGTTCGGGCCCTCTCGATGGAGGTAAAACTCTACTTCATGCTTGATTAATATTGAAGATATGAATAGTACAAGAGTAGATCTACCACGAGATCGTAGAGGCTAAAACCCTAAGAGCTAGCCTATGATGGTATGATTGTAATTGTGATCGGCCTTCTAAGGACCATCCTCTCCGGTTTATATAGACACCGAAGAGGGCTAGGGTTTACATGGAGTCGGTTACAAGGAAGGAAATATGATATCCGGATCGCCAAGCTTGTCTTCCACGCAAAGGAGAGTCCCATCCAGACACGAGCCAAAGTCTTGAGTCTTGTATCTTCACACTTCGATAGTCCGGACGATGTATATAGTCTAGCTGTCCGGATACCCCCTAACCCAGGACTCCCTCAGTAGCCCATGAACCAGGCTTCAATGACGATGAGTCAGGCGCGCAGTCTTGTCTTCAGCATTGCAAGGTGGGTTCCTTCTCTGAATACTCCAAGGTTACCTACCGAACACGTAGATCATGTCCGGATCTGTAAGATGATCTCCATACATCATTGTAGAGGGAACGATACTTCAGCTGACAACTTTTTTAGACGACATGATATGCCATTACAGCTAGGTCATTATTCAAACTGTTTTTCCCACAACCAGCCACATCACGTATTGTGGGGCGGTTTCTTTGACACGTCCTGTCAAAGCAGAGATCATGTCCCCTTATCACGGGATTCTCATCAATACAGGTGTGGATAATCCAACTGTACCGCTAATCGCGGAGAGTGGGAGGTGAGGGGGTTCCACCAGGCAAGTGGGGAGGCGCAAAAAGCCCGTGCCACCTCTTATAAAGAGATGAAGTCTCTTCCTCTTTTACCCACGCCTTCTGTCGGTGTCATAACCGGCGGATCTCGGGTAGGGGGTCCCGATCTGTGCATCTAGGAGGATGGTAACAGGAGACGAGGGACACGATGTTTTTACCCAGGTTCGGGCCCTCTTGATGGAGGTAAAACCCTACGTCCTGCTTGATTAATATTGATGATGTGGGTTACAAGAGTAGATCTACCACGAGATCAAGGAGGCTAAACCCTAGAAGCTAGCCTATGGTATGATTGTTGTTCGTCCTATGGACTAGGGCCATCCGGTTTATATAGACACCGGAGAGGGCTAGGGTTACACAGAGTCGGTTACAAAGGTAGGAGATCTACATATCCGTATCGCCAAGCTTGCCTTCCACGCCAAGGAAAGTCCCATCCGGACACGGGACGAAGTCTTCAATCTTGTATCTTCATAGTCTTGGAGTCCGGCCGATGATGATAGTTCGGCTATCCGGACACCCCCTAGTCCGGAACTCCCTCAGTAGCCCCTGAACCAGGCTTCAATGACGACGAGTCCGGCGCGCATATTGTCTTCGGCATTGCAAGGCGGGTTCCTCCTCCGAATAATTTATAAAAGATTGTGAACACCAGGATAGTGTCCGGATCTGCAAAAATAAATTCCACATACCACCGTAGAGAGAATAATATTACACAAGATCAATCTGCTGACGTATTCTGTGGCGTGACGTCACACCACTTCCAAGCCTTTACTCGAATTGTTTTTATTGTTCCACCTCAGCGCGTTTAGCGAGGCGGTTTCCTTGGCACGTCTTGTCGAAGCAGAGATCGTGCTCCCCTTATTCCGGGATTCCCATCAATACGGACGTGGGTAACCCAACCGCGCCCGTTGCCACGCCCCCTCCATCGAAGGCGGGTTCCAAACGGTCACGGGGACGGCTCTTGGTATTCTTCCTCTTTATAATGAGACCAAGGCCCGTTCTTTTTATTCAATCCTCTATCGAATCCGCCCCTCTCCCTGAGTTCCAACACCCAGGGCTCCGAATTCAGGTACCTTCGATCTTCGACAATGTCCGGTCCTGATCTACGAGGCCGGTGGATGCCCTCCTCCGTCACGGAGGAGGACGTGCTAAAGCTGAGAGATGCCAGGTATCTAACCTACGAGATTTCGCATAGGCTGCCTGCCCGAGGGCAAGTTATCCCAACTCCCGAGCCTGGCGAGATCGTCGTGTTCGTGTCTCACTTCCGTCGGGGTTTAGGCTTCCCGACGGATCCCTTCATGAGGGGGCTCATGTTTTACTATGGGCTGGAATTCCATGACCTGGCTCCGGAGTCCATCCTCCATATCTCATCATTCATTGTCGTCTGTGAAGCCTTCCTCCGCACTACCCCTCACTTCGGCTTATGGCTCAAAACCTTCAACGTGGAGCCGAAGATGATTGAGGGGCGTCAGGCAGAGTGCGGAGGGGCGGTTATAAGCAAGAGGGCCGAAGCTCCATGGCCCAAGGGCTCTTTCCAAGAGGAGCTCGGCTTGTGGCAACAGGAGTGGTTTTATATCACCGCTCCCCGGGGCAGCAGGCAGAAGCCGCCGCCCGTCTTTCGCTCGGGCCCTCCACAGCAGCTGACGTCATGGGTCAACAAGGGGCGTGACTGGGGGCCGCCCAAAGACGTCCCCCTGTTGCAGGACCGGATTCGAGGCCTCCAAGAAAGGGAGATCAATCTGGTCGCAGTGGTGCAGGTCATGTTGATCCGGCGCCTACTGCCCTGCAAACGTCGCCCCCTCCGCCTGTGGGAATTTAATCCGGAGGGGCCACGAGCTCTTCAACACTTCATGGGTTTGACTCCCATGGAGATGTATAAACTGTTCTTCGGATCGCAAGAGACGCATCCGGAATTGACCGAGGACGCTGGCCTAAGCTGCAATCGCCCGGATACTCAAGTAAGTAGCCCCGTGTCCGGACACACCGTCCATTTATTTATCATGAGCTTGCCTTTTAACCAGCGCAAGCAAAACTGATACGGTGTCCGGCCCCCCTCCCTGAGACCACGCAGGATCCCGTGTTAATCAAAATGTTGGAGGTTGCACCTTCGAATGAGGGCGAAGGGGGGCACGGGGAAACTGTCACCTCTGCCAAGGAGGCGTTTAGTAAGGGAGGAATCGAGAGTCCCTCCTTCCAGGGGGAGAAGAGGAACGCTTCCGAAGACCCGAAGGCCAAGGCCTCAAAGCGGGGAAAGAAATCTATACCGAAAGGTCCTGTGCCAGAAAGCGCCCCGGCCGTACTGTCTCCTCGGAGGAATCAGCCCTCTAACGAGCCGTAAGTGAAAAGGGGGATTTTATAATTATCAGACACCCCTGCTTAATGTCTAAAGGTAACGAAGTTTTTACCTTTGTAGTTCGGATCTCAGCCCATCTCAGCACAGCTCATCTTTGGGAGACCTTCGTCCGGAGATGATGGAAAGCGAAACGCCTTCATCTGCCGCCCCATCGTGCGGGGCGGACGACCCTGAGGTGTCGTCGCGGAGGGTCTCCCCGAGTCCGGCGGGATCGGAGAGTTCGGCGCCCATTGGAGTACGGCCGGTGGAGCTGCAGGATTTGCTTAAGAGGGCGTCCATCTCAGAAGATCACCGCACATTAATGGGTGATGTGATTGAGAGGATCTTGTCCGCCGAAACCGGGTTGTATGAGGCCATTGGAAGTTTACTGACGGGATTTGGGGTACGCAAAAAATGACATACCTGCTGACAGTTTTGCACATGAAGTGCACCCTGTATAGATAGTAGCCCCCGAGACTTGGTATGCTGTTGAAAACGACAGCGTGCCTAGGATCGTAATCTCAGTTATTAACTGTCGCCTTTCCCATGCAGGTGGCGGAACGTTCGGTGGCCAGCCGGACTGATGAATTTGCCAAGCTGAAGAAGCAACTCGACGCTGCAGATGCGGACATCTCACTGGTCAATAGACGACTTGATGAGTCACAAGGTATGTGGTTGCCCCGCGGTTGGTTAGTAAGGTAGCTGATGCCCATTCCTTACAAACTGTATGCTTAGATGCAGATGGTGCTGCTGCTGTGGAAGACCTTCAAGCAGAACTTGCTCGGGCCAAGGAGCAAGCCAGAAAAAGCGAGGCGGCTGCCTTGAAGGCAGCGGAAGGGCTAGAAGCCGAGAAGGCTGCTCACTGTCGAAGCAGGGAGGAGATGGCTGGAATGGCCATGAAATTAAGAGTTGCTACCGACCGCCTAGAGGTTCTTGAAGGAGAACGCCGAGCGGAGCAAGAGGACCTGAAGAAGGCCGATGCCGAGGCCAAGGATGCCCGTAGTGCGATGCGGGCTATGAAGGAGGAACTGCGTCAGGTCGGAGACATTGTGGCTGGAAAGCCCTTTATGTTGCGTAGGAAGTTCACGGATCCGAAGTATGCTCAGCTGGGCCGATTGTACGGTGCGGAGGATCCTTATCTGGACTTGGCGGCGAGTGCGGCTGACGCAGTCGTGCACTTTCGAAGCCAGGAGGATCATGAAATGGAAGAGCTTTTCTGGTCTCAATTCCATAGTCCGGAGCGTCCACTTCCGTTGAGTGATCGGCTGGTTGAGTGGGCTGAGCTGAATAGATTGTCCGTACTGGCCATGACGGATGTGGTCACTCATCTGTGGCCGAAAAGGCCCAAGCCGAAGAGTTATTTTGGCTTGTTGCAGCAATTCCTTGGGGCAGTGCCGCATATTAAGGCGATGAAGCGGTCGGCATGCATAGAAGGTGCACGGATGGCTCTCGCCCGTGGTAAAACATACTGGGCGGAGATGGATGCCACCGCTGTTGCATCCCGGGGTTCGGACAAAAGCCGATTCCCCACCGAGCATTACTTTGAGGAAGTCCTGCAGGGCGCTCGTATAATAGAGTCGCAGTGCTCGAAAGATGTTATGTTTGAATGACATGTATGATTTCTAAGATCATGTTTATAATGCAATGACTTTTTATACTTGTGTGTTCAAGTATTGAACTATCTCCTGTGCGGCCGTATATGTATGTATAATCTGAAAGATGGCAGTCTTTGGCTTCAGCCCCCACGCACATGGTGCGGGGGTGTTTGCAAAAAGAAAAACGCTTTTTCACACTTAATCCAACGTCTTGGTCCTTTTAAGGAGGTGATAGCATAGCAAACTAGGCAACCGGACTATAATGCTTTATCACTTTCACTTAGCCATAGGAGCTCGAATGTGGGGCTACTATATAGCCCCTGATGGCACCGCGCTTCTCCGAACTCGGGGCGCGTATGTGCCTGACCGGGAAGCGGTCCTTCGTCAAAGCGGAGGAATTCTAAACATTCCAATGGTCGATCGAGTGGTTGACCAGTCTCTCGCTATATCATGACAGTCAGTTTTCGGCTTTCTCTACTGAGGTGCTCTCCCGGCCGAACCGGGGCACAATCGCAGTAGTTCTCCTGGTGCCGCGTTAGCCGATGATACGGAACGTAAGGCAGCAAAACACAGGAGCCGGGCAAACCCAACATTTGACCAAAGACATGATTCGGAGCTGATGCATATAAGGCCTAACTCGAGACGCCGAACACTCCCTGAGGTGTTCGGTCTTTATGATATCGGGCAGAATAAAGCCCTAAGCCCCTAGTGTCCAGGTACAGGCGGGAACTTCTGACGCGGCCGATGCCAAAACGCCAGCCTCCTCCTCGGCTCTGGTAGGAAACCGGGGGATGTGTATCAACAAGAGACAGTGAGAAAGGTTTACGCAGGGTCTTAATCTGAAAAGAATCCTTGCAACGGGTCCCTACTGCACGTCTGCGCCTGTGTCTCCGTTGTGCTGTATCCTGGACGGGTGTAGCACGTGCTTCATCTGTAAAAGAGAAGGACTTAGTTTCTAAGAAATATCGTGCAAAAAGTGTATCAAAATAAAGTATAATTTGGAAGATGAAGAAAGTTGAGCTTTATTGGCTTTCATCATTTATGCGCGCGGCCCCCTAAAAAAGGGGGTATGCGGCTGGGAAGCCCCTTGTTAAGTTACGCCGGACTCGTCTAACCATGTCCGAGGTCTAAATGACCTGTTTTTAGGGGCTTTGACCTGCAAGGTCGGAATAATGTGTGGCTGTCGAGGCAGCCGCACATTCTCCGTGGTCGAGAGACACCTGGAGTTTTAAGAATATGCCACGTGGACCGGGCATTTTTAAGCGTAAGAGACGCGTAATGTGGTATTGCATTAAAGCGGGCGAAAGCTGCACGCCCCAGTAGTGCTTAAGGGCTACTGCTAAATGGGGCGATGGAGGGTGAGCTTTTCGCGACGGAGGTTGTCGGATGAACCGAACACGACCTCTAGTGGTACAGAGCCTGTAAAATTGGCTAAAAAGGCCTGGCGTCACTCCTTTGAAGGAAGTGCTGCTATAGCGAATTTTGGTGGGTTCTATCCCCAGTCTGCGGACGGTGTCCTGGTATAGCAGGGGCCGCGCTGCGTGTTATCACGTGAAGTGAGTTCACTGTTTTGACTTCTAATGGGAAAGTCTTTTGGTTTCCGGAGCGCTGCTTTTGGGTTTCGTCACTTTCACTTGGTGTGTCGAGCCCTTTGTGTTCGGCGTTAAGTCGGCCGGACTGCTTGAAGACCCAACAATCTCTGTGGGTATGGTTTGCAGGCTTCCCGGAGGTACCGTGTATTTGACACAGTCTATCCAGAATCTTGTTTAGGTTGGATAGCTCGTCACTGTTATCCTTTAGGGGCAGTGTTTTGTTGTTCGGCCGAGAGCTTTTGAATCCGGCGTTGACCGCCGTACTATTTGGGCCATTTTCCTTATTCCGGCGCTGATCTTTTTTGCGTCGTGATTTCCCATTTCCATCCCTGATTTCGGATGTACTCGGGTCGCTGGTGCTGCATCTAGCCAACCAGCTGTCTTCCCCCGCGCAAAAGCGGGTCATGAGACTTGTTAGTGCGGCCATTGTTCTTGGTTTTTCCTGGCCGAGGTGTCTGGCGAGCCATTCGTCTCGGACGTTGTGTTTAAAGGCTGCTAAGGCTTCAGCGTCCGGACAGTCGACTATTTGGTTCTTTTTAGTGAGGAACCTGTTCCAGAATTTGCGTGCTGATTCTCCGGGCTGTTGAGTTATGTGACTTAAATCATCTGCATCCGGAGGCCGGACATAAGTCCCCTGAAAATTTGCTCGAAACGCATCCTCAAGCTCTTCCCAACTTCCAATCGTATTTTCTGGGAGGCTTTTAAGCCAATGCCGGGCCGGCCCTTTGAGCTTGAGGGGTAGGTATTTTATGGCATGGAGATCGTCTCCTCTTGCCATGTGTATGTGTAGGATATAATCCTCAATCCAGACTCCGGGGTCTGTTGTTCCGTCGTATGCCTCTATGTTTATGGGTTTAAATCCCGCTGGAAATCCATGATCCAGTACCTCGTCGGTAAAACATAGTGGGTGTGCGGCGCCCCTGTATTTGGGTGTGCCGTTGTCTTCAAATGCTCGGCTGGTTGTGTTACTTCCTGGAGTCTTCTTTTTTGGCCCATAGATAGACCTGGCCGGGTTATCCTTTTTCTGAGGATCTTTATGCTGATCATGTGCCGGCTTGTGTGTGGCGCCCCGTGTTGCTCTTGGCCTGTCATCTGGTCGTCTATCCGGCCAGGCGGCCCCTTTCTTTTTTGACTGCGGGGGCTCGAAGGCCTCCTCGTCAAATTCGGGCAACAGCTTGCGCTTCGGGTAGCTCTTTGTCTGGTGACTAGTGCCATATTTATCTGCGGTGTTGAGTACTTTGCTCCATCTCATTCTGAGTGCGTCTTCCGCTGTTTTGAGCTTCCGCTTTTGCTTCTTCAAACTTCTTGCAGTGGCGACGAGCCTTTTATGAAGATTCATATGCTCTGGTGATGTGAGATCATCTTCGTCGGGGATGGGTTGCTTGTCCGGTTCATGTCCGGCTGGCTGCTTGTTGACGTGTGCGTCGTCCACTGCTTCGCCCTGCTCTAGGGCCGGGTCCATATGGGTGCCGTTTTTGTCGATGCCGGTCTTCGGGCGGCGCTTGCGTCGCCGCTTTGTTTGTTTGTTGGGGGAGTTGTCCTTCGGCACGTCCCATTTTTCCTCATTGTCGCTTCCTTTTGGTGTGTCCACCATGTATACGTTGTGGGCTGGGGTGGCTTTCCTGTGCCCGTTAGGCGCTGGTTCTTGGTCGTCTCCGGCATCGTCGTCCATACCGTCGATGTCCTCGGAGTCGTAGTCTAGCATGTCAGTTAAATCGTCGACAGCGGCTACCAAGTGGGTGGTGGGTGGGCTTTGAATTTCTTCGTTGTCCGCATCCCAACCGTCCTGACCGCAGCCCGACCCGGGCTCTCCTGATAACGAGAGATATTTTAGCAAACTCAAGATGTCGTCGAAAGGTGAGTTTTGAAAGACGTCCGCTGCAGTGAACTCCATGATCGGCGCCCAATCGGATTCGATCAGGGCGGGCGCGGGAGGTTCGGAGTCCGGCGAGGAGTCCGGCACCTTGGAGTCACGAGCTTTATGAGGGACAAAGTCAGTGTTCGGCTCTATCGCCGTAGAGGTTGCAGCCCGCGAGGCGATGTCTAGGCATCCATCCTCGATCTGCGTGGCCGGCTCCGAATTGAGGATCGGAGCGGGCTCGAGTGCGGCCTCCAGGGTACTGTCCGGCGGCAGAGCTAAATCATGCCCGACGTGACAGTGCAGCACGCTCGGCTGTGGCTCGAATCCGTCGAAGATCAAGTCCCCGCGGATGTCAGCCGTGAAGTTCAAACTTCCAAATCTGACCTGACGGCCAGGGGCGTAGCTTTCGATCTGCTCCAGTTGGCCAAGCGAATTGGCCCACAGCGCAAAGCCGCCGAATACGAAGATCTGTCTGGGGAGGAAGGTCTCACCCTGGACTGCGTCGTTGATGATGATTGAAGAAGCCATTGAGCCTATCGGTGACGACATAGAGGAACTCTCAATGAAAGCACCAATGTCGGTGTCAAAACCGGCGGATCTCGGGTAGGGGGTCCCGATCTGTGCGTCTAGGCGGATGGTAACAGGAGACGAGGGACACGATGTTTTTACCCAGGTTCGGGCCCTCTTGATGGAGGTAAAACCCTACGTCCTGCTTGATTAATATTGATGATGTGGGTTACAAGAGTAGATCTACCACGAGATCAAGGAGGCTAAACCCTAGAAGCTAGCCTATGGTATGATTGTTGTTCGTCCTATGGACTAGGGCCATCCGGTTTATATAGACACCGGAGAGGGCTAGGGTTACACAGAGTCGGTTACAAAGGTAGGAGATCTACATATCCGTATCGCCAAGCTTGCCTTCCACGCCAAGGAAAGTCCCATCCGGACACAGGACGAAGTCTTCAATCTTGTATCTTCATAGTCTTGGAGTCCGGCCGATGATGATAGTTCGGTTATCCAGACACCCCCTAGTCCGGAACTCCCTCACCTTCTCTTTCTGCTAACTCATTCCCCTCTGCTCGAGCCCTAACGCCCAAGTCTTCTTCTTTTCGGTCGAAGAGAAGTTTTCCAAAGATGTCCGGATCCGGAGCAGGAGGCAGATGGATGGCCTCTACCTTCCGGGAGAAGGATATCAAAAAGCTCCGGGAAGCCGGGTATCTGGCCAAGAAGATCGGCCACCGTCTCCCACCGGCAGGACAGGTCGTCCCTACTCCGGAGCCCCACGAGAGAGTCGTGTTCCTTCCCCATTTCGTCCGCGGGCTCGGGTTTCCCCTCCACCCATTTGTTCGTGGAGTCATGTATTATTACGGGATTGATTTTCATGATCTTTCCCCCAACTCTTTCCTCAATATCTTGACGTTCATCGTCGTGTGCAAGGCCTTTCTCCGAATTCCGCCTCGCTACGACATGTGGCTGAAGATTTTCAATGTGAAGCCCAAGGTGGTAAGCGGCAAACACGCCGAGTGTGGTGGTGCCATGGTGAGCAAGATGCCCAAGGTCATTTGGCCGAAGGGCACTTTCAACGACTCCGTCAAGGAGTGGCAGCAGCAGTGGTTTTATATCACCAAGCCACGCAGCAAAAAGTGGGCTGCAGCTCCTGAGTTCAGATCCAGAGCTCCACTACGGCTCACGTCCTGGCCGAAGAAGGGCCCGAACTGGTCCTCGTCCGATGAGCTACTTGTTGGAAATATGCCCTAGAGGCAATAATAAAAGTATTATTATTATATTTCCTTGTTCATGATAATTGTCTTTTATTCATGCTATAACTGTATTATCCAGAAATCGTAATACACGTGTGAATACATAGACCACAATATGTCCCTAGTGAGCCTCTAGTTGACTAGCTCGTTGTGATCAACAGATAGTCATGGTTTCCTGGCTATGGACATTGGATGTCGTTGATAACGGGATTACATCATTAGGAGAATGATGTGATGGACAAGACCCAATCCTAAGACTAGCACAAAAGATTGTGTAGTTCATTTGCTAGAGCTTTGCCAATGTCAAGTATCTCTTCCTTCGACCATGAGAGCGTGTAACTCCTGGATACCGTAGGAGTGCTTTGGGTGTATCAAACATCACAACGTAACTGGGTGACTATAAAGGTGCACTACAGGTATCTCCGAAAGTATCTATTGTTTTATGCGGATCGAGACTGGGATTTGTCACTCCGTGTAAACGGAGAGGTATCTCTGGGCCCACTCGGTAGGACATCATCATATGCGCAATGTGACCAAGGAGTTGATCACGGGATGATGAGTTACGGAACGAGTAAAGTGACTTGCCGGTAACGAGATTGAACAAGGTATTGGATACCGACGATCGAATCTCGGGCAAGTAACATACCGATAGACAAAGGGAATTGAATACGGGATTGATTAAGTCCTTGACATCGTGGTTCGTCCGATGAGATCATCGTGGAACATGTGGGAGCCATCATGGGTATCCAGATCCCGCTGTTGGTTATTGACCGGAGAACGTCTCGGTCATGTCTACATGTCTCCCGAACCCGTAGGGTCTACACACTTAAGGTTCGATGACGCTAGGGTTATAAAGGAAGTTTGTATGTGGTTACCGAATGTTGTTCGGAGTCCCGGATGAGATCCCGGACGTCACGAGGAGTTCCGGAATGGTCCGGAGGTAAAGATTTATATATGGGAAGTCCTATTTTGGCCACCGGAAAATGTTCGGGATTTTTCGGTATTGTACCGGGAAGGTTCTAGAAGGTTCCGGAGTGGGGCCCACCTGCATGGGGGGACCCACATGAACGTGGGTAGTGGGGGCAAGGCCCCACACCCCTGGTCAAGGCGCACCAAGATCCCCCCTTAGAAGGAATAAGATCATATCTCGAAGGGATAAGATCAAGATCCCTAAAAAGGGGGGATAACAATCGGTGGGGAAGGAAATAATGAGATTTCTTTCCTCCCACCTTGGCCAACGCCCCAATGGACTTGGAGGGCAAGAAACCAGCCCCTCCACCCCTATATATAGTGGGGAGGCGCATGGGAGCTGAACACGAAGTTCTGGCACATCCCTACCTCTCTCCCTACTCCTCCTCTCCCATGGTGCTTGGCGAAGCCCTGCTGGATTGCCACGCTCCTCCACCACCACCACGCCGTTGTGCTGCTGTTGGATGGAGTCTTCCTCAACCTCTCCCTCTCTCCTTGCTGGATCAAGGCGTGGGAGACGTCACCGGGCTGTACGTGTGTTGAACGCGGAGGTGCCGTCCGTTCGGCACTAGGATCATCGGTGATTTGAATCACGACGAGTACGACTCCATCAACCCCGTTCACTTGAACGCTTCCGCTTAGCGATCTACAAGGGTATGTAGATGCACTCTCTTTCTACTCGTTGCTGGTCTCTCCATAGATAGATCTTGGTGACACGTAGGAAAATTTTGAATTTCTGCTACGTTCCCCAACACTACTGTTGCTCCAAACGCGTGTTCGGAGCGCGGTTGACAAGGACGTCCAACTCGTCAACGTAGTCCAGGTGATGCTAGTTCGCCTGGTTCTACCTTGTCAGCGTCGAGTCTGCACTTTGTGGGAGTTCGACCAGACCGAGCACCAGACCCTTCAGGAGCTCTATGACTCCTCCCACGAGGATATCTGGAAGGTGCTCTTCAAGTCCGACAAATCATGGCCGGACTCCTCCGAGGATCGGGGGTATCAATTATCCCATTCCCCAAGCCCAGTAAGTTATAGTCACGCCCTGTCCGTCCATGCTTCAGTTGGTATGTCATGAAGGAGTCATTTTAATTGTGTTTCATCGTGACCTCAGGGATGGATTAAGAAGGTGGAGCAGATGCATTGTCCGGCCCCACTGCCGGAGGAACCAGCCGGACCTCTTCTAACGAAGAATTGGTCCCCGCTCCTTACGAGGCGCCAAAGAAGGAGGACTCCAAGAAGGTCAAGAAGACCCGGAGTGGCCTCCATCGCCGCGAGACTTCGGACGCCAAATCCGAAGACTTCGGCGACGCTCCTTCTTCTGAAGACGAAGAGGAGGAAGTAGAGGAGGATGAGCCTCACTCTGTAGGTGGGAAGAAGCGCGCGGCTTCCCCGTCCCTGGAGGCCGAATCGCCCAAGAGGGGGAGAGGTTCCCATCCACAGGAATCCCCCCCGGCTGCCGACAGCGGCCCAGAGTGGGATCCCAGAGCCCAGCCCCTGGAAAAATCGTAAGTAACCGAATCCCCAATGCGCCTATGCATTCAGGGTCGTCTGAGTATAGTAGTTTTAACTGTCGCCGTATCTCGTACAACCCGGCAAGACCTCCTGCCGGACAGTCATCATCGGAGGATTCGTTGAGTTCGGATGCCGTAGTGAGCGAGACGCCTCCGGAGGCTCTTTTTCCAGAGTTCGGGCGCGACACCGAGGCGTCGTCTCGAGGAGACCCTGAGCCGGGTAAGGTCCTGGAGACCTCTATGGCTCCAGGATCGGGCGAGCGGCCACCCTTCAAGGAGGGAGGTTTGCCTACTCCGTCGGCCACCTCTGTCTATGCAGAGCTGTCGGGCGGTCTGTCGTCAGCGTTGAAGAACGCGTCTATCGTCGATGGACATCGGACCCTTATGGGTGCGGTGGTTGGAAAGATCCAGTCTGCCGAAAGCGGGCTAAATGAGTCCTGCCTTGGCCTTATGAACGCTTTTGAGGTATGGTTTCTAAGGAAATTTTGAGGAATCATCATAATATGAGTAGTAGCCCCTGATACACTATCCGGCGAAAGGGAGCCGGGCAGGGGATCAAACCCTTTAGTGTAATGGGAACCTTTGTTTAATGATGTATACCATTTGTTTGAAAACAAGTGTCTGCGAAGAGGACGACCGCTCATGATGCGGAAGTGTCCGAACTGAATCAGAGCCTGGAACGTGCCGAAGAAGAACTCGGCCATGTGAAGAAGAAATTAGAGGAGAAGCAAGGTATGTTTAAGCATTGTCTTGCAGTGGGCACAAACGAATAAGTGTGCCTATTGAAAAGTAATTTATGTTGTAAGCCCTAGGAGCGAGTGCCGAATATGAGGCGCTGAAGAAGGCAGTGGCTGATGCCCACGAGAAGGCTACCACCGAACAGGCGCTTTGTGAAGAACACGAGGCCAGGGTCGTCGCAGCTGAGCGGAAGCTCCAGGAAGCTGTGATGAAAAGCGAGAGCTTGGAGGAGAGTCTAGCAGGGAAAGAATCCGAACTCGCCCAAGCTCTCCAAGCCACGGAAGATGCTCGGGAAGAAGCCAGAGGTGTTGTACGGGACATTCAGGAGGCCCAGAAGGTTGCGGCTGGTAAGGCCATTTGTATCTATGGCCAGTATTACGTGATGATGGGGGGAACTCTTAAGCGGCAAGCTGAATTCTTGATTTTACACGGGCGTTTGCAGATCTGCCTCGCATCATATCAGATGCTGCCCAATTTTACCGGACCGAGGAAAGGGAGTCTGCGGGGAGGAACTTCTGGTCGTAGTATTTGGCGCCGAACTATTCGGTGCCTTTTATCGATCAGCTGAAGCAGCTGGTCAAACTGCACCAGGCGGCCGAACTAGCCATGAAGGACTTGGTTATCCGGTTGTGGCCTGCAGAGCCAATTCCAAGCAGTTACATCGGACTCGTAAAGCGGATTGTGGGCGCTTGTCCTTGGCTTGATTCAATCAAGTGATCAGTCTGTATAGAAGGTGCGCGCATGGCGCTTGCCCATGCGAAAGTGCATTGGGGGAAGCTTGATGCGGAGAAGCTGATAACTAAGGGGCCACCGGAGGGTAAGGAGCATCGCAAGCCCGAACTGTACTATGAAGGTGTACTGAAGGGGGCCCGCCTGGCGGCGGATAAGTGCTCCAAAGACATTATATTCCCCTGAGGGCATTCTTGCCAATATTTGTAATATGGGATAATGGCATGCTTATTATGTATTGCCTATTTTGTGTGAACATATGTTCTTCTTGTGCGGTTGTTTATTGTATGTAAGTTCTGAGAGTTGGCCAGTCGTCGGCTTCAGCCCCCACGTGAGAAGTACGGGGGTGTTCGGGGTATTTCTGAACACTCTTTATCCCATGGCTGGGTCCTTTTAAGGAGGTGTTTCTCACCACGAACTAGGCAGTCGGACTATATATGGCTTTACTACCCTCACTTAGCCATAGGAATTCGAGTATGGTCGGCGCAGCCCCTAGCGTTCGGAAGGCCGAACTAGGGGCTCTATTGGCGCCTGATCGGAAGACCGATCCGTCACAATCTGCATTTTATAGTGGCGTTATGCGGAATGAATCTTTAAGGATTTTACAACCTCTCGAACAGCTAACCAGCTCTCGCTGCACCATGACAGTCGGTTTTCGGCTTTCTCTACTGAGGTGCTCGTCCGGCAGAACCGGGACACAATCGCAGTAGTTCTCCCAGCACTACCTTAGCCGACGAAACGGAACGTAAGGTACCAAAACATGGGAGCCGGGCAAACCCAACCAATGACCCAAGACATGATTCGGAGCTAATGCATATAGTGCTATAAGTTCGGGGTGCCGAGTGACTGAAAAGGTGGTCGGACTTTAGTGCCATGCTGTGAAGCCCCTGGCATAGCCGGGCGTAACATGAAGCGTGGCTGCCGGTTCGTGGCAAAGAGGCGTCGACGATAGACGACGGCCGGTACGTGTTATTTAAGTCTACGCATTGCAGTAGGATGATATGTCTATGCATGTGGATGTGATTTACGATGATAAAAAGGAATGGTTTTTGGCGGAACCTGTGATGGCCGGACTGGAGGGGGCTGTGAATGGATCGAAAGTGAATCCGAACTGCCTTCTACCTGCATGGCCCTGTCCTTATGTGTCCGGGCCGATTCCACGCCGCCAATCATGTTCTGCATAAAAGTTAGTTTGTGAAGGTAAATGTTCAGAGGCAGCCGGGCGTCCTCGCGTGGTTGGTCTAAAGGTTCATGATTGGACCCTGGTGACCCCAGCCGCTATACCGGGAAGTAGCCTGGACTCCTCCGTGGGTGTCCGGTTAGATGGCTGTTCTATCAAAATATTGATAGGCATGCACGACTTGCTACTCCGGCAGCTGTATGATTTCCGCTTTAAGGGTGGGGTTTCGGCCTTGTATGTAGGCATGAGTATATCACTAGCGTTGGCCTAATGGTTTACCACATGGAATCTAGTCAACATAGTTCATCCCGTTAGCATACGATGGGTTACCGTATGATGGTAGTGCGCCGATGGCGTGGCATTTTTTTGGTTATCTGAGAACAACCGTTAGAGCGCTGGGCCAATGAACTTGGCCTTTGCGCCGAGCACCTTATAGAAGGTGTTTATTTGTAGGTTTATACCTGCGGGGGCTTTATGTGTTATGGAGCCCCTGGACTACTAGGTCTAGGGGTACGACAATTGAGTTGCCGTGCTTTGTATGATAGGGGACGATCAGCCGTACTGTTGTGCCCTGGGGGTCTCTTGACTAGATGCCTTCCCTCATTGTTTCCGGCGCGCGACCAGTCGCTTTGTTTTGGAGATCCGGCATTCTCTATTGGTATGTTTTGCCGTCCTTCTTGGAGTACCGTGAATTTCACACGGTTGATCGAGTTTGTGGCTCGAGCGGAATAGGCTTGAGTTGTTCTTTGTCCATTGACCGGACTGGGAGTTGCTGAACTTGGCACCAGCTTCCCTGACTTGACGTTTATGGCCATTGCGCCGAGGCTTGAGGATGCCTCTTCATGTATCCTTCTTACTATCTTGGACTGTGGTGGTGTGCGGACATTGGTTGTGTGCCTTTGGATTGCCTGCTTAGGTTGAGGTAGCCTGTTTTGCCACATATACCCCTTGTTAGGGCGGTCGAGTCCGTACTCTTCGGTGGCCAGGATCTTGGTCAACCTATCCATTAGCACATCCTGGTTGATTTTAAGCTGCTCTTGCTTCCTTTGCAGGCTCCTTGCCATGGCCGTGAGTCATCGCTTGAAGCGAATTTGTTCCACTGGATCTTCAGGCACGCTGAATTCGTCATTGCCGAGGCTTACCTCGTCTTCGGGGGAGGGCGTATAGTTGTCCCTCTCCAAGTATCCCACCGTGGCTTGTCCGGCCTGCTTAAAGGTAGGCTGATCAAGGCTGTATTCCTCTTCGGCACCATCTGGATTGTTTTCATCTCCGGGGCCGCCGTTGATGTGGCGGGGCTTGGAGTGGCGCAGAAGACACCCATACTTTGCTTTTCCCTCTGAGGGGTTGTCCTCCGTTGCCTCGTCGCCATTGGTTTCCTTCGGAGGATCCACCATATATATATATATCGTGTAAAGAGGTGGTTGTCCACCGCCCTATGAGCGGTGGCTCCTGTAAGTCTTCTGCATCGTCGTCCATACCGTCGATGTCTTCGTAGTCGAAGTTAAGTACGTCGGTTAAATCATCAACCATGGCAATGTAGTGGGTGGTGGGTGGGAAACAAATTCCTTCGTCACCTGCTTCCCACTCAGGCTGGACGTAGTTCGGCCCAGAGTCTCCTGACAAAGAGAGAGACTTTAACGAGTTTAGCATGTCGCCAAAGGGCGAGTGTTGAAAGATGTCCGCAGCGGTAAACTCCATTACCGGAGCCCGACCTAGCTCGAGGATACGCGGATCGGAACCAACAACCGGATAAGAGTTCGGGGCCCCGGGGTTACAGGCCTCCACAGAGGTGAGACCTGTGTTCGGCTCCAACGCCGATGAGTATGCAACTTGCGGGGCGGGGCCCAGCCCTCCATCATTGGGCAATGCAACCCGTTCCGGATTTAGATCCGGGGCTATTGCTGGCATGACGTTCCGAGCATTGTCCGACAGCAGGTTTAGGACGTGCCCGTCATGGTTGTCCGGCGCTCCTGGCACAGGTCCAAATCCATCGAAGATCAAGTGTCCGCGATTATCCGCCATGTAGTTCATCCGAACCTAATCTGGTGGCCAGGGGCGTAGCTGTCGATCTTCTCCAGGTGGCCAAGCGAATTGGCTCGCAGTGCGAAGCCGCCGAACATAAAGATTTGTCTGAGGAGAAAAGTCTCACCCTGGACCGTGTTGTTGACGATTGAATACGCCATCAGACCTTGAAGCGACGACACAGAGGAACTCTCAATGAAAGCACCAATGTCGGTGTCAAAACCGGCGAAACTCGGGTAGGGGGTCCTGATCTGTGCGTCTTAGGCTGATGGTAACAGGAAGCAAGGGACACAATGTTTACCCAGGTTCGGGCCCTCTCGATGGAGGTAAAACCCTACTTCCTGCTTGATTAATATTGAAGATATGAATAGCACAAGAGTAGATCTACCATGAGATCGTAGAAGCTAAAACCCTAAGAGCTAGCCTATGATGGTATGATTGTAATTCTGAGCAGCCTTCTAAGGACCATCCTCTCCGGTTTATATAGACACCGGAGAGGGCTAGGGTTTACATGGAGTCGGTTACAAGGAAGGAAATATGATATCCGAATCGCCAAGCTTGTCTTCCATGCAAAGGAGAGTCCCATTCGGACACGGGCCAAAGTCTTGAGTCTTGTATCTTCACGCTTCGATAGTCCGGATGATGTATATAGTCTGACTATCTGGATACCCCTAATCCAGGACTCCCTCACCCGTCCTTGAGTTATGTATGGATGTCGATCGATCTCCCTCAAGATATAGCTGGGTCTCTCCTTCTCAACACATATACGAGTCGTTCTACCTCTATAGTTAGGCCTCTATCTACCCCTCCCCCACCCCCTCCCCCCCACACACACCGATACATCGAGCGCTCTAGTCATGTCTCCCTGCCACACACAAACTTGACATGTGCCCTCTGACGTTCCGGTAGGTCAGTCGCCCTATATCTTTGACTTGCACACACACACAATTTTGATGGCTCTCTTCATCGATCTCGCACCCACCCACTTGATCCTCTCTTCGACTCTATCGATATCTATGACCCC
This sequence comes from Triticum aestivum, assembly GCF_018294505.1. Lineage (NCBI taxonomy): Eukaryota > Viridiplantae > Streptophyta > Magnoliopsida > Poales > Poaceae > Triticum > Triticum aestivum. The sequence continues at coordinate 133,131,234 of NC_057810.1, read as the reverse complement.
TCCCTCTCTTCTCGTGGATTGCCCAACCCTCTATATATGATATGGATAGGCCTCCATTTCACACACATTGCATGCAAAATTTTGTTTGAGATGTCATCGACACATATTCCCACAAATACATTCACGAAATCAACCCCCACCCCAAAAAAAACACTCACGAACGCGGTTTGTATCTCTCACACACACCCACGTAGGTGGGGGACGTGCACGAAGAGAAGAGGTGCATGCACGGCTCACGTACTCCCGTCTCTTTCCCAACCACACCCGCGCGGGTACATGGTGGAAATCATTTCTATGAAGAAGGCAGCCCACGTGGTAATTTGGCACGTGTACTGGTTGTCCACTTGGTGGAGGGAGGATCGTCTACCACGGGTGAACAAACAAATTGCGACTTGACGTGTTATATTAAAAAAAGAGGCAAACCATGTGGGGCCTACCTTAGAGGCAAGGCTCTATGCACTGGAGTACTTTTGATGTGTCCCGTCAACTCGCAGAATGAGGAGAAGCTTGCTTAGTACGCTGACTCCCCCGCCCACGGGCGCGGTGGCTCGCAGGATGAGGTGAAGCTTGCTTAGTACTGTCTGCCTTACGCCCGCTCCCTCGCCCATGCGCGCGGTGGCACGCAGGATGAGGAGAAAAATTTACTACTCCCTCCGTTTACTCCTCGTACCTACTACCTTCGTTATAGAGATTATATCATATTGTTTGAAATATATATGTCCTTTATTACATTTCAATATAACTACTAGTACATACTCCAAACACTGATGTATACAGATGTATTTTAGAGTGTAGATTCACTCATTTTGCTCCGTATGTAGCACTCTCCCTCGCCCCTCGACCCTCGCCCATGTGGTGGACGTGCAGCAATTCATTCGGTCGCATATAGCCAGAATGATATACACTGCACTACGATTATTGCTCGACTTCCCGAAGAGGCGAAGAGCCAATCGCAAGGTTAATATTTTGGAGATGCCAAGTGCAAGGTTATAGGAGAACAAGTAGTAGGTTCCGCGTCACTTATAAATAAAGTTTTTTTCTTCGGTGGCACGTACGCAATATGATAGGTTTATGTGGAGAGAAAAGGAAACCGCTCCACTATATACATAGTCAGGACGGGCCAGCCTACACGGTTGCTTGCTGGGGTTGCTCTCTTCACACTCTCAAAAAGACTGTGGCCATATCTCTAACATCCCGGCGGATCACGTCCGCCGGGGGAAGGGGTGGATGCTTAGTGTAGATGCGGTCGCCGTTGCCGACGGTGAAAACCCACTGTCGGCACGTCCCGATCAGGGGTCCCCACCGTTCTCTCTCACAAAGCCGCTGAGGTTGCCTTCGTCCCTTGCTCACTACTGCGATGTGGGCAGTTGCCGCCTCCCGCCGCCCTCCTCAAGGTTGAGATACGTCCCTCAGGTACAACTCCCTTTACAGCTGGCTTGCACCACTGCTCCAGCTGCCCACATCACTCCATGTGGATATTTCTCTACTTCTTTTCCCCGCACATACCTCTACTGGCTTCTACGTACTGTATTTGTGATGAGTTTATGTCTCATCAACTAGTCCTAGTAATTTTATTCTAATGATGCTTCTTCAATTTCTTTGCCACAGGGATGCTCATCTCGATTTTGGTGAAACTGCATAAAATGATCCGATGGTCAAAAGGTTGCAAACTTCATTTCTTAGGAAGCTCGAACATTGCCAGCAAATTGAAGCCTGGTTAGGGTTCACGGTTCAAGGGCTAGGGACTGCATGGATTGTTTTTTTCTTTAGCTGCCTCTGTTCCAAAATAAGTGTCAACTTTAGTAGTAGTACAACTTCGTACTAAAGTTTGCATAAAGTTGAGACACTTATTTTGGAAAGGAGGGAGTATATATTTGCTATGATCTGTCAATCATTGAGATGCAATATCATGCATGTTAGTCTCCTTTGTATTTGATGAAATGTTGCAACGGGCAACCTTGGACGCAAGATACATGTAACAGAAGCTGGAAGCTTCATAGCATCGTACAAATTTATCTCGCTGATAAATTATAGTACGTACTATACTAGTACTTCCTTCGTTCCTAAATATAAGTCTCTGTAGAGATTTCACCATGAACCACATGTGGATGTATATAGATGCATTTTAAGTGTAGATTCGTTCATTTTGTTCCATATGTAGTTCACCTAGTGGAATCTCTACAAAGACTTATCTACTAGTAATAGCTAGCCCCCACTACTAGGAATTCTCTATCCTCTCCTTGAGCCACATCATCAAAATTAATGTAGCCGTTAGATGAACTAAATCAGTCCATAATAGCCGTCTGATCTAGACGTTGAGAGGCTCCGCACTAAGCCACATGCAAGCATGCAGAAATACCGTGGCATGCATGTGAGTGGGTTTTAAATCACATCAACATGTCTACACGCAAGCATGCACCGGTAGCATGCATGTAAGTGAGCTTTTAAGTCCCATTAACATGTCAAAAAGAAAATATAATCCCATTATGCAGTAGGAGTTGGATGATCTTTTTTCCTTACGTGGGATGATCTAAATGATGATGGGAGTTTTTTTAGTTTGGCTACCATATTTGTCATGTGGTTATAGAGTTTTTTTAGTTCTATGAAATCGATAATTTTACGCAGAGAGATATGCGGCTGTTCCCCGGCAACGCGCGGGGACTCATCTAGTATTTAGGAATGGAGGGAGTACTATGTAAAGAGTTAGGTGTCGCACGGTGTCCAGAAAATATGGTGATAGTGTGAGGTGGGCCATGTAATCACTGGGCCATGTAATCACTGAGCCATATTTCACAGCATAGCAGTCCTACCACCTCAGTAATAAAGACCAATGAGCCGTCAAATCACATAGACCCAGCAGTAAGTTGGACAGACAAAGCAACCATCACTCTTGCGCTAGTGAGAGGTCGCGTCCGCTCTGCCCGGGCATGAATGCGGCACCGATTCTTTGGAGCGGCGCTGACCGTTTTGGGCAGGAAGCGCACGCGGGCAATGGAGGGGCTTTGGGTGGGCCAGGCTGGTCAGGAGCGGGCGTGGCAGCTGTCCGCCTGTCCCTATCGGACACGCCCGGAAACAAGAGGATGCACCTAATCTCGCGGCTAAAATCATACACTATAGACCATCTCTCTGTAGGAGTAGGTCAATATGTCGCTCTCTCTAACACACACATGCTGTTAAACACACACACACGCACCTTGGTCCCGCTGCACCTTCTAACGTGACTTATTACACCTAGACGGAGGGAGTAGTAAGTACGAGATACGGTGGCCCACTGACTTCGGTCGAATACAAGTGCCCAAAATTGTGTGCATGTTATAATAATGATTCACTTAAAATAGTACATGAGCGAACAGAGGGATCAATTAGACAGTGTTCCCGAGCAGTAGCGAGATGTGTGAGGTAAGATACACCGCTGGCGCTTTTAATTTTTCTTATTAATTTGTTTGTTTCACCCTCTGACTGGTGTGACCTAACATACTACATGGAGAGAGGTAAGGTGACTAAGGCTGCATTATTTCTGCACCACTATGGATAGTCTTACCACCAAAGCCACATGGCACGATTATGATTTAAGTCCCAATGACTCCCCCCACACAAAAAAACACGGCATGCTTGTCACATGAATGCAGGAATGTATAAAATGTTATTTTCCTCTCGTTAAACATAAGGGAGGGTTGTGTAGCTGGTTAGCCTGTTCGCTCATCAAACTTGAGGTCTCGGGTTCGATACATCTCCAACGTATCTATAATTTTTTATTGTTCCATGCTATTATATTACCTGTTTTGGATGTTTATGGGCTTTACTTTACACTTCTATATCATTTTTGGGACTAACCTACTAACTGGAGGCCCAGCCCGTATTGCTGTTTTTTGCCTATTTCAGTATTTTGAAAAAAAAGGAATACCAAACGGAGTCCAAACAGAATGAAACCTTCGGGAGCATGATTTTTGGAACGAACGTGATCCAAAGGACTTGGAGTGCAAGTCAAGATGCAGCCAAGGCAGCCACGAGGGTGGAGGGCACGCCCCCCTACTGGGCACCCCCCCTATCTCGTGGGCCCCTCGGGCGGCCACCGACCTACTTCTTCCTCCTATATATACCCACGTACCCCGAGAACATCAGAACAAGCCACGAAAACCTAGTTCCACCGCCGTAACCTTCTGTATCCACGAGGTCCCATCTTGGAGCCTTTGCCGGCGCTCCATCGGAGGGGGAATCAATCACGGAGGGCCTCTACATCATCTCCAAGGCCTCTCCGATGAGTTGTGAGTAGTTTACCACAGACCTTCGGGTCCATAGTTATTAGCTAGATGGCTTCTTCTCTCTCTTTGGATCTCAATACCATGTTCTCGATCTTCTTGGAGATCTATTCGATGTAACTTTTTTTGCGGTGTGTTTGTCGAGATCCGATGAATTGTGGGTTTATGATCAAGTTTATCTATGAGAAATATTTTAATCTCCTCTGAATTCTTTTATGTGTGATTGAGTTATCTTTGCAAGTCTCTTCGAATTATCAGTTTGGTTTGGCCTACTAGATTGATCTTTCTTGCAATGGGAGACGTGCTTAGCTTTGGGTTCAATCTTGCGGTGTCCTTTCCCAGTGACAACAGGGGCAACAAGGCATGTATTGTATTGTTGCCATCGAGGATAAAAAGATGGGGTTTATATCATATTGCATGAGTTTATCCCTCTACATCATGTCATCTTTCTTAATGCGTTACTCTATTCTTTATGAACTTAATACTCTAGATGAATGCTGATTAGCGGTCGATGTGTGGAGTAATAGTAGTAGATGCACGCAGGAGTCGGTCTACTTGTCACGAACGTGATGCCTATATACATGATCATGCCTAGATAATCTTATAATTATTCGCTTTTCTATCAATTGCTCGACAGTTATTTGTTCACCCACCGTAATACTTATGCTATCTTGAGAGAAGCCACTAGTGAAACCTATGGCCCCCGGGTCTATCTTTTATCATATAAGCTTTCAATCTACTTTTATTTGCATCTTTACTTTTCCTATCTATATTATAAAATACCAAAAATATATTTATCTTATCATATTACCTCTATCAGATCTCACTTTCGCAAGTGGCCATGAAGGGATTGACAACCCCTTTATTGTGTTGGTTGCGAGTTCTTTGTTTGTTTGTGTAGGTGCGTGGGACTTTTGAGGAGCCTCCTACTGGATTGATATCTTGGTTCTCAAAAACTGAGGGAAATACTTATGCTACTATTGCTGCATCACCCTTTCCTCTTCAAGGAAAACCAACGCAAGCTCAGGACATAGCAAGAAGGATTTCTGGCGCCGTTGCCGGAGAGGTCTTCGGTCAAGTCAAGACATACCAAGTACCCATCAAAAATTCATATCCCTCGCATTACATTATTTGCCATTTGCCTCTCATTTTCCTCTCCCCCACTTCACCCTTGCCGTTTTATTCGCCATTTTTCCGTTCGTCTTTTCGTTTACCTTAATGTCTTACTTGGCTCGTTTGCTCGTTTGGTTGGAATAATTGTGTATTGATTACTAAACAAAGAAGCTAAGATCTATGGATCCTCATCCGCTTGCTAATCTTTTTAAGAGATCCAATTATGATGAACCAATTGCTAGTGAGTTTTGTGCACTAGATTATCTTTATGAAGTTTTTCTTGAAATTCGTGAATCTAAAAATTGTGATGAAGAACTTTATGAAGTGATTCATGACAGATCTTTGAATAAAAAGAATGATTGCAATGATTTTACTATAAATTCTCTTGATGTCAATTGTGCTAATAATATGCAAAACCCTAAGCTTGGGGATGCTAGTTTTGCTATGTCTACTACTTGTTGAATGATCATGATTGGAGTGATTCTTCTTATGATCTTGAAAATTTATTTAAGTCCCCTGATGAATATGAGATTGATAATAGTGTTTGCAATAATATTGAAAGTGTGTTTGGAAGAGTGTCAACTTTAGATCCCTCATATTTGGAGAATGTTCAATCTTATGGTATTTTTTTATAAAAGTGGGTTTGGAGAGGTCATGACTTTAGTTAATGTTAATCCCACTATTTTGGAAGAGTGTCAACTTCGCATGCATGTGGATCGTGTTGGAAATATTTTATGTGATAGTTATTTTGTTGAATTTGCTTATGATCCTACATGTAATTATTATGAGAGAGGAAAATATGGTTGTAGCAATTTTCATGTTACTAAATTACCTCTCTTCATGTTGAGATTGCTATCATCTCTTTGTTCTTCCTTGCATATGCTAGTTTTTGCTTGCCTTGATAATTTGTTTTCTTACAAGATGCCTATGCATAGGAAGTATGTTAGACTTAAGTGCGTTTGTCACATGTTTTATGATGCTCTCTTTGTGCTTCAATTCTTGTCTTTCATGTGAGCATCATTGAAATCTCAATGCCTAGCTAAAAAGGCTTCAAAGAAAAGCGCTTGTTGGGAGACAATCCAATATTTTTCCTTGCTGTTATTTAATAAATTTTGCATCTACCTTCTGTTTAGATGTGTTTATATGTTTTAACTAGCAAAGTGGCCCGCTCTTCGCGTGGGCTAGTATTTAATAAAGTTTGGGTGAAATAAGTTCATATTTACCAGTTCTTTGGGCTGGTCATGAAGTGGTGATTTTAGGTTTTTTTTTGACTTACCCCTTTTATGTTTCAGGGAAATATCTGGAGGCTATTCTGTTGCTGAACTTTTTTAGTGCTACGTGCTCAAATCCATGTATTTGCCTAATGCGGTTATAGTGATGTGTATATGTGTGTGGCTGGCTGGACATTCCCGTTGACGTGTATTAGAGTTTCTTATTTTTAGTATGTAACCTTTTTCCCGAGAAGTATGTTTATGGATCAAATTTTAATCAATATAGGTGATTTTTTAACAATAATTTTTTTGTTCATATTATCATGAAGTATATGTTAGCATGGATTTTTTTAAAGTTTGCATCACCAGAAATTACATAATTTACACTAAAAATATGTATATGCACTATACTTTTTTCCCTAGATGTACGTTAATCATCGGTTGTTTTTTTATATATGATAGTTGCTTTTATAGCTAATTCTATAAGTTATTTGTAGGGAAATATTTTTTCGTACTTGAACGATTAGTCGGGCTCCTAGTTCAACATGCTCACATAGATGCACACAATGTTCAGGCATCTCTCAAATTACGCAGTCCATATCTTCACACAGAGACTGGTCTTGCATGATCCCCTTTGTCTCATTTCTCCTTTCCTTCCTTTCTACATTGACTCCCGAGTTGCTGTCTCTGTCCCATGTCTAGCTAATCATAGAGAAAAGACACCCTCATTTTCTCCGTTGACTCCTTGATTGGTGCCGCCGAATAGTGTCTAGCTACGCTAAGAGCAATGTCGGTGTTGTTGCTAATTCGTTGTCGGCATGGATCTCATCTCCCATAGCCACCTTGGATCCGGAATGAGTTCATCCTTATAGACGACACGTCCATATTGGTGAAAATCAAGGCCGGCTGACACACCATCTTCGTCCTCCATAGCAGCTGCCATCTTCCGCCTACAAGTCCAACTTTTTCCGCTTTCTTGTTCATGTCAATTTCCCCCTTCTTCTTATCCTTTTCCTGTGTTTGTACTATTGAACCGACATAATTAAAGTAGTTGAAATATTAACTTGTTTATGCCTATCCACTTTATTCATACTTGGGATCGACAATGACAGTTGCATCCGTACCCCTATTCATATTCAAGCTCTCAACTATGTAATGAGCCTCAAATATCAGATAATATTGAGCATCAATGCTCGGTATGAATGAGTTGTTTCCATCAAATGATGATGAACATTTCCATTACTTATGCATATTAGTAGACCTTATCCATCCTGCCATATCACGTTAGCATTAATATGTTAGTTATTATTTTGAAGATAGTTTGTAGTACACAAATTTTTCATGTACTTATTATCGTCTAATAAAAGGTCAGTAGCAACATCTTGCTGAAGAAGAACTATACCAAAAGTGTTATTTCCATGCCTTTAGAATATTTCTTTATATATTATTACCCTTAGTCCATCCCTTTATTGCGCCTCTTGAGAATGATATGTATAGCTCTCCATGCGCAAACACATGTTTAGGCAGAGATAGATCTAATTTCTTCATCTACAGGTCTCACCTCCCCTTGTTTATTTTTTGTCACCATATGATTGGACTAATAAATTAATTAAGTTAGTTTTTATTACTGACAAATCAGTTTATGTTTTTGTACCACTGTGTATGATGGCTACTCTTGATCTTCACTCGATTGACTTATGGCCAAGTTACAAAATGATGATAGTAAGTTATGAAGGTCAAATACAAAGGCGTAGTGTTAATTTGTTTATGCTCCCTCCACTTTTTTCTTGTCTTGAGACCGACATTTGCAATGTTAGGCCCTCTTACACCTATTAATTTTGAACAAACTCCTAAAGATATTAAGATTTAATAAAAATAATAAGAAAACATGTTTGATTGCATTATATATAAAAAATATAACATTATCCGGATGCTCTCAGTATTGGTTGCACTATATAATAATCTTGAGAAGTTAGATATCACATAATATAGTTTCAAACCAATAGTAATCAATAGTAACCAATTATGTAATATCTGTGTCCTCAAGCTACTGATTTGTTACTCTTGGTTACTATTGATTCTTTTACATATTGTCCGCAACCTCCCGATGTGCCTACTCCGGTGGCGGCAACCTTGTGGCCAAGATCGAGGAAATTGGTGGATCGAAGGCAACAACCTGGCAGCCAGGATCAATGAAGCTAGTGGATTGCAGACTCGGACATGGAGTGAGAATAGTGGCTGGGAGAAGAGTTTTTTTTTTACCCTGGAGAAGGATATCGAGAATTGATGCCTTGAACATCAGAATTTCTTTGTACAAAAAGAGAACGGGAGTTGATAGTTTTTCTTTGTAGCTCAGCGACAGTGAAAAGACCTTAGATCCCAAAGTAAGACCGGCAGCGCTGGTGTAGAGACTCATTGCGACGGCCACTATGTGAGGTCGAGGACATATGGCATGGTTGTTGCGTGTGTTTTTCTTTTCTGAGGGACGGTGGCTGCGACCTTCATTCTATGATTGAGCCACAACGTGTGTGTTTTTGTTTTGTGAGAGACAGCGACCGTGATCTTCATTCTGGGATTGAGCCACATGTGTGTGTTTTTATTTTTGAGGGACATCGGCTGCGATCTTTATTCTAGGATTGAGCCACGCGTATAGTTTAGGATAGCTGCAGATTTTCTATTCTTAAGGGAAGGTGAGATATGTTGTAGTTTTTTCCTATACATGGAAAGCAGCTAAAAAATATATATGAGATGTAGTAGCTTTTTCTAGGGGACAGATGTAGTAGTAGCTTTTTTTGCACGTGAGATGTAGTAGTTTTTTTTTGTTTTTTTTGACAGATGTGAGATCTAGAATATGAGATGTGGTAGTTTTTTCTTTCTTTTGCAGGACGTGAGATCATCTGCAGGATGTGGTAGGTTTTTCAGGATATATCCGATCCACCAGTTTTGCATGTGGCTTTACATGTACTGTAGTTACGTGAGATCTTCTAGTCTTTATTTAAATTTAAAGGCACATGTAGGTAGACATCAGCTATGTACGTACACATAATCTATCTATATTTTAGGATTGAGCGGCTGCACGCACAGGCTAAGGAAAGCCGCAGTTTGTTTTATTTATTTTGATTTGAAGGGATATGTAGGTAGATATTAAGGTGTGTACGGTTTTTCTGTACTACATGCAATCTAATTTTATTTTTTAGGGTACACGTAGCCTACCTTTATTTTAGGATTGAGCCACCTCATGCACGGGCTAAGGAAAGCTGCAGTTTAATTTTTTCAGATGAAGCGCTCTTAGATCTGATCCATTAATTCCCTCTTTTAAGTGACGGGTCCACCAAATCAGCGACCAGATGTTTCTAATTATTGTGGTAATTTCTAGCTTATTTATCTTCTTTCTGATTAACCCGTCAATCACTTTTAATATATAATAGATTAATGTTTGTGCCAAGTAGAACCTATAGGATAACCTATGGTGATAATTAATTTGATTCTGCTGAAAAACAGAAACTTTGCACACACGAACATAGTTTTGTTAATTCACAGAAATGTGCTTTTGTGTTGATTCTTTTTGCTCTAGAGCAATAGACGAATTGCCCAGGACTTCCTACTTTGGTAGGATGTGTAGAGTTCCAGAAGTATTCGAGAGTTGCAGATTGCTACAGACTGTTCTGTTTTTGACAGATTCTGCCTTTCGTGTGTTGTTTGCTTATTTTGAAGCATCTATGGCTAGTATTAAGTGGTATGAACCATATATAACTTGAAATACAGTAGTTTTAACACCAATATAAATAAAGAATGAGTTTATTACAGTACCTTATGTGGTGGTTTTTCTTTCTTTCACTAACGGAGCATATGAGATTTCCTGTTGAGTTTTGTGTTGTGAAATTTTCAAGTTTTGGGTAAAGATTTGATCAACTATGGAATAAGGAATGGCAAAAGACTAAGCTTGGGGATGCCCATGGCACCCTAAGATATTCAAGAATAGCCAAAAGCCTAAGCTTGGGGATGCCCCCAGAAGGCATCCCCTCTTTCGTCTTCGTTTATCGGTAATTTTACTTGGAGCTATATTTTTATTCGCCACATGATATGTGTTTTGCTTGGAGCATCTTGTATTATATTAGTATTTGATTTTTAGTTTACCACAATCATCCTTGCTGTACACACCTTTTGGGAGAAGCCCACTTGATTAGAATTTATTAGAATACTTTATGTGCTTCACTTATATCTTTTGAGCTAGATAGTTTTTGCTCTAGTGCTTCACTTATATCTTTTAGAGCACGGCGGTGGCTTAATTTTGAAGAAATTGTTGATCTATCACGCTTCACTTATATCATTTTGAGAGTCTTTTAGAACAACATGGTATTTACTATGGTTATGAATTTGGTCCTAGAATGATGAGCATCCAAGTTGGGTATAATAAAAACTATCATAGAAAGTGCATTAAACACTAGGATCAATTTGATGCTTGATAATTGTTTGGAGATATAAAAGTGGTAATATTAGAGTCATGCTAGTGGGTAATTATGAAATTGAGAAATACTCGTGTTGAAGTTGGCAAGTCCCGTAGCATGCACGTATGGTAAAAGTTGTGTGACAAATTTGTTGCATGAGGTGCTTTTTTAATAGTCTTCCTTATGAGTGGAGGTCGGGATCGCGCGATGGTTAACTCCTACCAACCCTTCCCATAGGAGCATGCGTAGTAGTACTTTCCTTCGTGGGCAAGTAGACTTTTGCAATAAGTATATGAGTTCTTTATGAATATTGTGAGTCCATGGATATACGCACACTCACCCTTCCACTTTGATAACCTCTATTGCGTCATGCAACTTTCGCCGGTATCATACACCCATTATTTACCTTCCTCAAAACAGCCACCATACCTACCTATTATGGCATTTCCATAGCCATTCTGAGATATATTGCCATGCAACTGTCCACCGTTCCGTTATTATGACACACTTCATCATTGTCATATTGCTCTTCGCATGATCATGTAGTTGGCATTGTATTTGTGGCAAGGCCACCCTCATAATTTTCATACATGTCACTCTTGATTCGTTGCATATCCTGGTACACCGCCGGAGGCATTCATATAGAGTCATATTTTGTTCTAAGTGTTGAGTTGTAATTATCGAGTTGTAAATTAATATAAGTGTGATGATCTTCATTATTAGAGCATTGTTCCAAGTGAGGAAAGGATGATGAAGACTATGATTCCACCACAAGTCGGGATGAGACTTCGGACTTTAAATAATAATAAAAAAGAAAAGCCAAATAAAAAATGAGAAAGGCCAAAAAAAAGAAAGGCCAAATAAAAAAAAGAGAAAGGCCAAATAAAAAAATGAGAGAAAAAGAGAGAAGGGACAATGCTACTATCTCTTTTCCATACTTGTGCTTCAAAGTAGCACCGTGATCTTCATGATAGAGAGTCTCCTATGTTGTCACTTTCATATACTAGTGGGAATTTTTCATTATAGAACTTGGCTTGTATATTCCAATGATGGGCTTCCTCAAAATGCCCTAGGTCTTCGTGAGCAAGCAAGTTGGATGCACACCCACTTAGTTTCTTTTGTTGAGCTTTCATATATTTATAGCTCTAGTGCATGCGTTGTATGGCAATCCCTACTCACTCACATTGATATCTATTGATGGGCATCTCCATAGCCCATTGATACGCCTAGTTGATGTGAGACTATCTTCTCCGTTTTTGTTCTCACAACCACCACCATATACCACCATAGTGCTATGTCCATGGCTTGCGCTCATGTATTGCGTAAGAGTGGAAAAAGCTGAAGCGCGTTAAAAAGTATGAACCAATTGCTTGGTTGAAACCGGGGTTGTGCATGATGGGAGTATTTTGTGTAATGAAAATGAAGCACGGCCTAACTATATGATTTTGTAGGGATAAGCTTTCTTTGGCTATGCTATTTTGATAGGACATGATTATTTGTTAGTATGCTTCGAAGTATTATTATTTTTATGTTTTATAAGCTTTTATCTTGAATCATTTGGATCTGAACAATCATGCCACAATAAAGAAAATTACATTGAGAATTATGCTAGGTAGCATTCCACATCAAAAATTCTTTTTTATCATTTACCTACTCGAGGATGAGCAGGAATTAAGCTTGGGGATGCTTGATACGTCTCCAACGTATCTATAATTTTTGATTGTTCCATGCTATTATATTACCCGTTTTAGATGTTTATGGGCTTTACTTTACACTTCTATATCATTTTTGGGACTAACCTACTAACCGGAGGCCCAACCCATATTGCTGTTTTTTTTGCCTATTTCAGTATTCCTAAGAAAAGGAATACCAAACGGAGTCCAAACGGAATGAAACCTTCGGGAGCGTGATTTTTGGAATGAACGTGATCCAGAGGACTTGGAGTGCAAGTCAAGAAGCAGCCGAGGCGGCCACGAGGGTGGAGGGCGTGCCCCCTACTAGGCGTGCCCCCCTATCTCGTGGGCCCCTCGGGCAGCCACCGACCTACTTCTTCCTCCTATATATACCCACGTACCCCGAGAACATCAGAACAAGCCACGAAAACCTAGTTCCACCGCCGTAACCTTCTGTATCCGCGAGATCCCATCTTGGAGCCTTTGCCGGCACTCCGCCGGAGGGGGAATCGATCACGGAGGGCCTCTACATCATCTCCAAGGCCTCTCTGATGAGTGGTGAGTAGTTTACCACAGACCTTCGGGTCCATAGTTATTAGCTAGATGGCTTCTTCTCTCTCTCTTTGGATCTCAATACCATGTTCTCCTTGATCTTCTTGGAGATCTATTCGATGTAACTTTTTTTGTGGCATGTTTGTCGATATCCGATGAATTGTGGGTTTATGATCAAGTTTATCTATGAGAAATATTTGAATCCCCTCTTAATTATTTTATGTGTGATTGAGTTATCTTTGCAAGTCTCTTCGAATTATCAGTTTGGTTTGGCCTACTGGATTGATCTTTCTTGCAATTTGAGAAGTGCTTAGCTTTGGGTTCAATCTTGCGGTGTCCTTTCCGAGTGACAGCAGAGGCAGCAAGGCACGTATTGTATTGTTTCCATTGAGGATGAAAAGATGGGGTTTATATCATATTGCATGAGTTTATCCTTCTACATCATGTCATCTTTCTTAATGTGTTACTCTGTTCTTTATGAACTTAATACTCTAGATGCATGCTGGATAGCGGTCGATGTGTGGAGTAATAGTAGTAGATGCAGACAGGAGTCGGTCTACTTGTCACGGACGTGATGCCTATATACATGATCATTCCTAGATAATCTCATAATTATTCGCTTTTCTATCAATTGCTTGACAGTAATTTGTTCACCCACTGTAATACTTATGCTATCTTAAGAGAAGCCACTAGTGAAACCTATGGCCCCCGGGTCTATCTTTTATCATATAAGCTTTCAATCTACTTTTATTGCATGTTTACTTTTCCTATCTATATTATAAAATACCAAAAATATATTTATCTTATCATATTATCTCTATCAGATCTATCTTTCGCAAGTGGCCATGAAGGGATTGACAACCCCTTTATTGTGTTGGTTGCGAGTTCTTTGTTTGTTTGTGTAGGTGCGTGGGACTTTTGAGGAGCCTCCTACTGGATTGATACCTTGGTTCTTAAAAACTGAGGGAAATACTTACGCTACTATTGCTGCATCACCCTTTCCTCTTGAAGGAAAACCAACGCAAGCTCACGACGTAGCAAGAAGGATTTCTGGCGCCGGTGCCGGGGAGGTCTTCGCTCTAGTCATGACATACCAAGTACCCATCACAAACTCATCTCCCTCGCATTATATTATTTGTCATTTGCCTCTCGTTTTCCTCTCCCCCACTTCACCCTTGCCGTTTTATTCGCCCTTTTTCCGTTCGTCTTTTCATTTACCTTAATGTCTTACTTGGCTCGTTTGCTCGTTTGGTTGGAATAATTGTGTATTTATTACTAAACAAAGAAGCTAAGATCTATGGATCCTCATCCGCTTGCTAATATTTTTAAGAAATCCAATTATGATAAACCAATTGCTAGTGAGTTTTGTGCACTAGATTATCTTTATGAAGTTTTGCTTGAAATTCGTGAATCTGAAAATTGTGATGAAGAACTTTATGAAGTGATTCACGATAGATCTTTGAATAAAAAGCATGATTGCAATCAATTTACTATAAATTCTCTTGATGTCAATTGTGCTAATAATATGCAAAACCCTAAGCTTGGGGATGCTAGTTTTGCTATGTCTACTACTTGTTGCAATGATCATGATTGGAGTGATTCTTCTTATGATCTTGAAAATTTATTTAAGCCCCCTGATGAATATGAGATTGATAATAGTGTTCGCAATAATATTGAAAGTGGGTTTGCAAGAGTGTCAACTTTAGATCCCACATATTTGGAGAATGTTCAATCTTATGGTATTTTTGATAAAAGTGGGTTTGGAGAGGTCATGACTTGAGTTAATGTTAATACCACAATTTTGGAAGAGTGTCAACTTCGCATGCATGTGGATCGTGTTGGAAATATTTTATGTGATAGTTATTTTGTTGAATTTTCTTATGATCGTACATGTAATTATTATTAGAGAGGAAAATATGGTTGTAGAAATTTTCATGTTAATAGATTACCTCTCTTCATGTTGAGATTTCTATCATCTCTTTGTTCTTCCTTGCATATGATAGTTTTTGCTTGCCTTGATAATTTGTTTGCTTACAAGATGCCTATGCATAGGAAGTATGTTAGACTTAAGTGCATTTGTAACATGTTTTATGATGCTCTCTTTGTGCTTCAATTCTTGTCTTTCATGTGAGCATCATTGAAATCTCAAGGCCTAGCTAAAAAGGCTTTAAAGAAAAGTGCTTGTTGGGAGACAACCCAATATTTTTCCTTGCTATTATTTAATAAATTTTGCATCTACCATCTGTTTAGATGTGTTTTTATGTTTTAATTAGTGTTTGTGCCAAGTAGAACATATAGGATAACCTATGGTGATAGTTAATTTGATTTTGCTGAAAAACAGAAACTTTGCGCGCATGAAAATAGTTTTGTTAATTCACAGAAACGTGCTTTTCCGTTGATTCTTTTTGCTGTAGATCAATAGACGAATTTCCCAGGACTTCCTACTTTGGTAGGATGTTTAGACGTCCAGAAGTATTCAAGAGTTACAGATTGCTACAGACTGTTCTGTTTTTGTAAGATTCTGCCTTCCGTGTGTTGTTTGCTTATTTTGATGCATCTATGGCTAGTATTAAGTGGTATGAACCATAGAGAACTTGAAATACAGTAGGTTTAACACCAATATTTATAAAGAATGAGTTCATTACAGTACCTTATGTGGTGGTTTTTCTTTCTTTCACTAACGGAGCTCATGAGATTTCCTGTTGAGTTTTGTGTTGTGAAGTTTTCATGTTTTGGGTAAAGATTTGATGGGCTATGGAATAAGGAGTGGCAAAAGCCTAAGCTTGGGGATGCCCATGGCACCCCAAGATATTCATGAATAGCCAAAAGCCTAAGCTTGGGGATGCCCCCGGAAGGCATCCCCTCTTTCGTCTTCGTTTATCGGTAACTTTACGTGGAGCTATATTTTTATTCGCCACATGATATGTGTTTTGCTTGGAGCGTCTTGTATCATATTAGTATTTGATTTTTAGTTTACCACAATCATCCTTGCTGTACACACCTTTTGGAAGAAGCCCACTTGATTAGAATTTATTAGAATACTCTATGTGCTTCACTTATATCTTTTGAGCTAGATAGTTTTTGCTCTAGTGCTTCACTTATATCTTTTAGAGCATGGCGGTGGCTTAATTTTGAAGAAATTGTTGATCTCTCATGCTTCACTTAATTTTGAGAGTCTTTTAGAAAAACATGGTATTTACTATGGTTATGAATTTAGTCCTAGAATGATGAGCGTCCAAGTTGGGTATAATAAAAACTATCATAGAAAGTGCATTAAACACTAGGATCAATTTGATGCTTGATAATTGTTTTGAGATATAAAAGTGGTAATATTAGAGTCATGCTAGTGGGTAATTATGAAATTGAGAAATACTTGTGTTGGAGTTGGCAAGTCCCATAGCATGCACGTATGGTAAAAGTTGTGTGACAAATTTTTTGCGTGAGGTGCTTTTTTAATTGTCTTCCTTATGAGTGGAGGTCGGGATCGCGCGATGGTTAACTCCTACCAACCCTTCCCCTAGGAGCATGCGTAGTAGTACTTTGCTTCGAGGGCAAGTAGACTTTTGCAATAAGTATATGAGTTCTTTATGACTAATGTGAGTCCATGGATATATGCACACTCACCCTTCCACTTTGCTAGCCTCTATTGTGCCGCGCAACTTTCACCGGTATCATACACCCATTATTAACCTTCCTCAAAACAGCCACCATACCTACCTATTATGGCATTTCCATAGCCATTCCAAGATATATTGCTATGCAACTTTCCACCGTTCCGGTATTATGACACGCTTCATCATTGTCATATTCCTCTTTGCATGATCATGTAGTTGACATTGTATTTGTGGCAAGGCCACCCTCATAGATTTCATACATGTCACTCTTGATTCGTTGCATATCCCGGTACACCGCCGGAGGCATTCATATAGAGTCATATTTTGTTCTAAGTGTTGAGTTGTAATTATCGAGTTGTAAATTAATAGAAGTGTGATGATCTTCATTATTAGAGCATTGTCCCAAGTGAGGAAAGGATGATGAAGACTATGATTCCCCAACAAGTCGGGATGAGACTTCGGACTTTAAATAAGAAAAAAAAGAAAGGCCAAATAAAAAAAGAGAAAGGCCAAAAAAGAAAGGCCAAATAAAAAGAAGAGAAAGGCCAAATGAAAAAAGAGAAAAAGAGAGAAGGGACAATGCTACTATCTCTTTTCCACGCTTGTGCTTCAAACTAGCACCGTAATCTTTATGATAGAGAGTCTCCTATGTTGTCACTTTCATATACTAGTGGGAATTTTTCATTATAGAACTTGGCTTGTATATTCCAATGATGGGCTTCCTCAAAATGCCCTAGGTCTTCGTGAGCAAGCAAGTTGGATGCTCACCCACTTAGTTTCTTTTGTTGAGCTTCCATATATTTATAGCTCTAGTGAATCCGTAGCATGGCAATCCCTACTCACTCACAATGATATCTATTGATGGGAATCTCCATAGCCCGTTGATACGCCTTGTTGATGTGAGACTATCTTCTCCCTTTTTGTCCTCACAACCACCACCATATACCACCATAGTGCTATGTCCATGGCTTGCGCTCATGTATTGCGTAAGAGTTAAAAAAGCTGAAGCGTGTTAAAAAGGATGAACCAATTGCTTGGCTGAAACCGGGGTTGTGCATGATGGGAGTATTTTGTGTAATGACAATGAAGCATGGCCTAACTATATGATTTTGTAGGGATAAGCTTTCTTTGGCTATGCTATTTTGATAGGACATGATTATTTGTTAGTATGCTTCGAAGTATTATTATTTTTATGTTTTATAAGCTTTTATCTTGAATCATTTGGATCTGAACAATCATGCCACAATAAAGAAAATTACCTTGAGAATTATGCTACGTAGCATTCCACATCAAAAATTCTTTTTTATCATTTACCTTCTCGAGGACGAGCAGGAATCAAGCTTGGGATGCTTGATACCTCTCCAAGGTATCTATAATTTTTATTGTTCCATGCTATTATATTACCCATTTTGGATGTTTATGGGCTTTACTTTACACTTCTATATCATTTTTGGGACTATCCTACTAACCGGAGGCCCAGCCCATATTGCTGTTTTTTTGCCTATTTCAGTATTTCGAAGAAAAGGAATACCAAACGGAGTCCAAACGGAATGAAACCTTCGGGAGCGTGATTTTTGGAACGAACGTGATCCAGAGGACTTGGAGTGCAAGTCAAGAAGCAGCTGATGCGGCCATGAGGGTGGAGGGCGCCCCCCCTACTGGGCGCACCCCCTATCTCGAGGGCCCCTCGGGCGGCCACCGACCTACTTCTTCCTCCTATATATACCCACGTACCCTGAGAACATTAGAACAAGCCATGAAAACTTAGTTCCATCGCCGTAACCTTCTGTATCCGCGAGATCCCATCTTGGAGCCTTCGTCGGCGCTCCGCCGAATGGGGAATCGATCATGAAGGGCCTCTACATCATCTCCAAGGCCTCTCCGATGAGTTGTGAGTAGTTTACCACAGACCTTCGGGTCCATAGTTATTAGCTAGATGGCTTCTTATCTCTCTTTGGATCTCAATACCATGTTATCCTTGATCTACTTGGAGAGCTATTCGTCATAACTCTTTTTGCGTTGTGTTTGTTGAGATCCGATGAATTGTGGGTTTATGATCAAGTTTATCTATGAGAAATATTTGAATCTCCTCTGAATTCTTTTATGTGTGATTGAGTTATCTTTGTAAGTCTCTTCGAATTATCAGTTTGGTTTGGCCTACTAGATTGATCTTTCTTGCAATGAGAGAAGTGCTTAGCTTTGCGTTCAATATTGCGGTGTCCTTCCCAGTGACAGTAGGGGCAGCAAGGCACGTATTGTATTGTTGCCATTGAGGATAAAAAGATGGGGTTTATATCATATTGCATGAGTTTATCCCTCTACATCATGTCATCTTTCTTAATGCGTTACTCTGTTCTTTATGAACTTAATACTCTAGATGCATGCTGGATAGCAGTCGATGTGTGGAGTAATAGTAGTAGATGCAGACAGGAGTCGGTCTACTTGTCACGGACGTGATGCTTATATACATGATCATGCCTAGATAATCTCATAATTATTCGCTTTTCTATCAATTGCTCGACAGTAATTTGTTCACCCACCGTAATACTTATGCTATCTTGAGAGAAGCCACTAGTGAAATCTATGGCCCCCGGGTCTATCTTTTATCATATAAGCTTTCAATCTACTTTTATTTGCATCTTTACTTTTCCTATCTATATTATAAAATACCAAAAATATATTTATCTTATCATATTATCTCTATCAGATCTCACTTTCGCAAGTGGCCATGAAGGGATTGACAACCCCTTTATTGTGTTGGTTGCGAGTTCTTTGTTTGTTTGCGTAGGTGCGTGGGACTTTTGAGGAGCCTCCTACTGGATTGATACCTTGGTTCTCAAAAATTGAGGGAAATACTTACGCTACTATTGCTGCATCACCCTTTCCTCTTCAAGGAAAACCAACGCAAGCTTAGGATGTAGCAAGAAGGATTTCTGGCGCCGTTGCCGGGGAGGTCTTCGGTCAAGTCAAGACATACCAAGTACCCATCACAAACTCTTCTCCCTCGCATTAAATTATTTGCCATTTGCCTCTCGTTTTCCTCCCCCAGTTCACCCTTGCCGTTTTATTCGCCCTTTTTCCGTTCGTCTTTTCGTTTACCTTAATATCTTACTTGGCTCGTTTGCTCGTTTGGTTGGAATAATTGTGTATTTATTACTAAACAAAGAAGCTAAGATCTATGGATCCTCATCCGCTTGCTAATCTTTTTAAGAGATCCAATTATGATGAACCAATTGCTAGTGAGTTTTGTGCACTAGATTATCTTTATGAAGTTTTGCTTGAAATTCGTGAATCTAAAAATTGTGATGAAGAACTTTATGAAGTGATTCACGATAGATCTTTGAATAAAAAGCATGATTGCAATGATTTTACTATAAATTCTCTTGATGTCAATTGTGCTAATAATATGCAAAACCCTAAGCTTGGGGATGCTAGTTTTGCTATGTCTACTACTTGTTGAATGATCATGATTGGAGTGATTCTTCTTATGATCTTGAAAATTTATTTAAGCCCCCTGATGAATATGAGATTGATAATAGTGTTCGCAATAATATTGAAAGTGGGTTTGGAAGAGTGTCAACTTTAGATCCCACATATTTGGAGAATGTTCAATCTTATGGTATTTTTGATAAAAGTGGGTTTGGAGAGGTCATGACTTTACTTAATGTTAATACCACAATTTTGGAAGAGTGTCAACTTCGCATGCATGTGGATCGTGTTGGAAATATTTTATGTGATAGTTATTTTGTTGAATTTTCTTATGATCCTACATGTAATTATTATGAGAGAGGAAAATATGGTTGTAGAAATTTTCATATTACTAAATTACCTCTCTTCATGTTGAGATTGCTATCATCTCTTTGTTCTTCCTTGCATATGCTAGTTTTTGCTTGCCTTGATAATTTGTTTTCTTACAAGATGCCTATGCATAGGAAGTATGTTAGACTTAAGTGCATTTGTCACATGTTTTATGATGCTCTCTTTGTGCTTCAATTCTTGTCTTTCATGTGAGCATCATTGAAATCTCAATGCCTAGTTAAAAAGGCTTTAAAGAAAAGCGCTTGTTGGGAGACAACCCAATATTTTTCCTTGCTGTTATTTAGTAAATTTTGCATCTACATTATGTTTAGATGTGTTTTTATGTTTTAACTAGTGCCTGTGCCAAGTAGAACCTATAGGATAACCAATGGTGATAGTTAATTTGATTCTGCTGAAAAACAGAAACTTTGCGCGCATGAAAATAGTTTTGTTAATTCATAGAAACGTGCTTTTCTGTTGATTCTTTTTGCTGTAGATCAATCTATTTTGGTAGTATTTTTAGAGTTCCATAAGTATTCGAGAGTTACAGATTGCTACAGACTGTTCTATTTTTGACAGATTCTGCCTTTCGTGTGTTGTTTGCTTATTTTGATGCATCTATGGCTAGTATTAAGTGGTATGAACCATAGAGAACTTGAAATACAGTAGGTTTAACACCAATATATATAAATAATGATTTCATTACAGTACCTTATGTGGTGGCTTTTCTTTCTTTCACTAACGAAGCTTATGAGATTTCCTGTTGAGTTTTGTGTTGTGAAGTTTTCAAGTTTTGGGTAAAGATTTGATGGACTATGGAATAAGGAGTGGCAAAATAGTAAGCTTGGGGATGCCCATGTCACCCCAAGATATTCAAGAATAGCCATAATCCTAATCTTGGGGATGCCCCCGGAAGGCATCCCCTCTTTTGTCTTTGTTTATCGGTAACTTTACTTGGAGCTATATTTTTATTCTCCACATGATATGTGTTTTGCTTGGAGCGTCTTGTATTATATTAGTATTTGCTTTTTAGTTTACCACAATCATCCTTGCTGTACACACCTTTTGGGAGAATCCCACTTGATTAAAATTTATTAGAATACTCTATGTGCTTCACTTATATCTTTTGAGCTAGATAGTTTTTGCTCTAGTGCTTCACTTATATCTTTTAGAGCACGGCGGTGGCTTAATTTTGAAGAAATTGTTGATCTCTCATGCTTCACTAATATCATTTGGAGAGTATTTTAGAACAACATGGTATTTACTATGGTTATGAATTTGGTCCTAGAATGATGAGCATCCAAGTTGGGTATAATAAAAACTATCATAGAAAGTGCATTAAACACTAGGATCAATTTGATGCTTGATAATTGTTTTGAGATATAAAAGTGGTAATATTAGAGTCATGCTAGTGGGTAATTATTAAATTGAGAAATACTTGTGTTGAAGTTGGCAAGTCCAGTAGCATGCACGTATGGTAAAAGTTGTGTGACAAATTTGTTGCATGAGGTGCTTGTTTAATTGTCTTCCTTATGAGTGGAGGTCGGGATCGCGCTATGGTTAACTCCTACCAACCCTTCCCCTAGGAGCATGCGTAGTACTACTTTGCTTCGAGGGAAAGTAGAATTTTGCAATAAGTATATGAGTTCTTTATGAATATTGTGAGTCCATGGATATACGCACACTCACCCTTCCACTTTGCTAGCCTCTATTGTGTCGCGCAACTTCCGCCGGTATCATACACCCATTATTTACCTTCCTCAAAACAGCCACCATACCTACCTATTATGGCATTTCCATAGCAATTCCGAGATATGTTGCCATGCAACTTTCCACCATTCCATTATTATGACACGCTTCATCATTGTTATATTGCTCTTTGCATGATCATGTAGTTGTCATTGTATTTGTGGCAAGGCCACCCTCATAATTTTCATACATGTCACTCTTGATTCGTTGCGCATCCCGGTACACCGCCGGAGGCATTCATATAGAGTCATATTTTGTTCTAAGTGTTGAGTTGTAATTCTCGAGTTGTAAATTAATAAAAGTGTGATGATCTTCATTATTAGAGCATTGTCCCAAGTGAGGAAAGGATGATGAAGACTATGATTCCCCCACAAGTCGGGATGAGACTTGGGACTCTAAATAAAAAAAGAGAAAGGCCAAATAAAAAACAGAGACAGGCCAAAAAAAAGAAAGGCCAAAAAAAGAGAAAGGCCAAATAAAAAAAATGAGAGAAAAAGAGAGAAGGGACAATGCTACTATCTCTTTTCCACACTTGTGCTTCAAAGTAGCACCGTGATCTTCATGATAGAGAGTCTCCTATGTTGTCACTTTCATATACTAGTGGGGATTTTTCATTATAAAACTTGGCTTGTATATTCCAATGATGGTCTTCCTCAAAATGCCCTAGGTCTTCATGAGCAAGCATGTTGGATGCACACCCACTTAGTTTCTTTTGTTGAGCTTTCATATATTTATAGCTCTAGTGCATCCGTTGCATGGCAATCCCTACTCACTCACATTGATATCTATTGATGGGCATCTCCATAGCCCATTGATACGCCTAGTTGATGTGAGACTACCGTATCCCTTTTTGTCCTCACAACCACCACCATATACCACCATAGTGCTATGTCCATGGCTCGCGCTCATGTATTGCGTAAGAGTTGAAAAAGCTGAAGCGCGTTAAAAAGTACGAACCAATTTCTTGGCTGAAACCGGGGTTGTGCATGATGGGAGTATTTTGTGTAATGAAAATGAAGCATGGCCTAACTATATGATTTTGTAGGGATAGGCTTTCTTTCGCTATGCTATTTTGATAGGACATGATTATTTGTTAGTATCCTTCGAAGTATTATTATTTTTATGTTTTATAAGCTTTTATCTTGAATCATTTGGATCTGAACAATCATGCCACAATAAAGAAAATTACATTGAGAATTATGCTAGGTAGCATTCCACATCAAAAATTCTGTTTTTATCATTTACCTACTCGAGGATGAGTAGGAATTAAGCTTGGGGATGCTTGATACGTCTCCAACGTATCTATAATTTTTTATTGTTCCATGCTATTATATTACCCGCTTTGGATGTTTATGGGCTTTACTTTACACTTCTATATCATTTTTGGGACTAACCTACTAAATGGCGGCCCAGCCCGTATTGCTGTTTTTTGCCTATTTCAGTATTTCAAAGAAAAGGAATACCAAACGGAGTCCAAACGGAATGAAACCTTTGGGAGCGTGATTTTTGGAACGAACGTGATCCAGAGGACTTGGAGTGCAAGTCACGAAGCAGCCGAGGCGGCCATGAGGGTGGAGGGTGCCCCCCTATTGGGTGCGCCCCTATCTCCTAGGCCCCTCCGGCGGCCACCGACCTACTTCTTCCTCCTATATATACCCACGTACCCCGAGAACATCAGAACAAGCCACAAAAACCTAGTTCCACCATCGTAACCTTCTGTATCCGTGAGATCCCATCGTGGAGCCTTCGCCGGTGCTCCATCGGAGGGGGAATCGATCACGGAGGGCTTCTACATCATCTCCAAGGCCTCTACGAGTTGTGAGTAGTTTACCACAGACCTTTGGGTCCATAGTTATTAGCTAGATGGCTTCTTCTCTCTCTTTGGATCTCAATACCATGTTCTCCTTGATCTTCTTGGAGATCTATTTGAGGTAACTCTTTTTGCGGTGTGTTTGTCGAGATCCGATGAATTGTGGGTTTATGATCAAGTTTATCTATGAGAAATATTTGAATCTCCTCTGAATTCTTTTATGTGTGATTGAGTTATCTTTGCAAGTCTCTTCAAATTATCAGTTTGGTTTGGCCTACTAGATTGATCTTTCTTGCAATGGGAGAAGTGCTTAGCTTTGGGTTCAATCTTGCGGTGTCCTTTCCCAGTGATAGCAGGGGCAGCAAGACACGTATTGTATTGTTGCCATTGAGGATAAAAAGATGGGGTTTATATCATATTGCATGAGTTTATCCCTCTACATCATGTCATCTTTCTTAATGCGTTACTCTGTTCTTTATGAACTTAATACTCTAGATGCATGTTGGATAGCGGTCGATGTGTGGAGTAATAGTAGTAGATGCAGGCAGGAGTCGGTCTACTTGTCATGGACGTGATGCCTATATACTTGATCATGCCTGGATAATCTCATAATTATTCGCTTTTCTATCAATTGCTCAACAGTAATTTGTTCACCCACCATAATACTTATGCTATCTTGAGGGAAGCCACTAGTGAAACCTATGGCCCCCGGGTCTATCTTTTATCATATAGGCTTTCAATCTACTTTTATTTGCATCTTTACTTTTCCTATCTATATTATAAAATACCAAAAATATATTTATCTTATCATATTATCTCTATCAGATCTCACTTTCTCAAGTGGCCGTGAAGGGATTGACAACCCCTTTATTGCGTTGGATGCGAGTTCTTTGTTTGTTTGTGTAGGTGTGTGTGACTTTTGAGGAGCCTCCTATTGGATTGATACCTTGGTTCTCAAAAACCGAGGGAAATACTTATGCTACCATTGCTGCATCACCCTTTCCTCTTGAAGAAAAACCAACGCAAGCTCAAGACGTAGCAGGGTTCCACTCAAAAAAAAACTTGAGGTCTCGGGTTCGATAACTACACTTGAGCATAATTTGTGCGAGGAGGATTCTTTGACTGGTCGAAATGGATGGATACGGAGCTAGACGATCTCGTAGTGACCGTATAATCACCTCATCACGTATAAGCTGCAGCCTCGGTGCTTGTTTTCTAGGGTTTGCATGCTTCACACTCTCTCTCCAGTATATACATACACGTTGGAGCCTCAGCGCTTGTTGTTGCTCTCTTCACACTCTCTCACCCTCTCCAGATCTAAACAAGACTTCGTTGGCCTCTCTCTCCCCTCACTGCTGCTCAAAGAGCCAGTAGGATCCGTCCGTCGGGAAGGGAAGGAGGCTTAACGCTGTCGCCATTGGCGAGGGAGGGAATCCACTACCGGCGCAGATGTTCACTTTCACCCAGCGGCAGCGCGGGAGGGACGCCGACCCCTTCTTCTTCGCCGCTGTCCCGTCGCCCACCGAACCACGCCCCAAGAACCTTAAGGTATAATTTACTTATTCCACATGCATTTCTCTAGCTGCATGTATACCATGAATCTAGGACGTGGTTCAAAGAGGAAAGGAGTGGGGGAAAGTAGTGGGAAAAGTGGTTCAAAGAGGAAAGGAAGGGGGAAAGTTGTATAGCATGAATCTAGGACGTGGTTCAGAAGAGGAAAGGAATGGGGGAATGTAGTGGGGAAAGTTGTATTGCATAAATCTAGGACGTGGTTCAAAGAGGAAAGGAAGGGGTGAAAATACTAGTACAGACTGGCTATCCAGCACCTATGTTGGTCGAAAAGGGAAAGCAATGACAAACGCAGTACACACATCTGTAATGAACTGATCTTTTGTTTTGGGGGACAAGGCTGTAGAGTTTGAACAGGACTAGATTTGCTGCGCTCACATAGGGAAAGGTGTCTGAAGATAACAAAACTAGGACCAACACAAATATGCTCCTTAGTTATTTGTTCTTTGTTGCAACAGACTATGCATGACCACAGTACATCGGTAGATGCACATGGTGATGGTGCATCCACTGTCCCGTGCAACTATTTAGCTGTTGTTAATCTAAGGCCCTGATTGGTTAAAAACTCCCTAGTCCCTACCTGCTTGGTTCTAGGGACTAAACATGTACTAGAGGTTATTAAATGACATGCTAAAAGACCATGTTATCCCTAGTAATGAACTAATAGAGACAAGGTGTGATGCATGGCAGGGGCAACTCTTGGAAAAAGTCCCAAAAAGACTCCCTCGGGGTCTTCTTTCTTTAGTCCCAAAAATGGCAATTTTAGTCCCTAAAAGTCCCTCCTGTTTGGTTTAGATGGGACTGACACGGAGTTTTTTTAGTCCCTACACCAAAATGTCCCTGTAAACAAACACCCTCTAATAATGCCGCTGGAAAATTGATGCAATGCCATAGTTAAAAGCAAATTACATGTTTAACAAATTTTATTGTTAATATAATCTCTATGTTAATATTAATCAATGCCACCATTTGAGAAATGCTACTGTCTTGCTTTCTTTCCCATTTAGATAAGGTAGATGCTTCTTTTTGTTGGCTTCTGTGTCATCCACCGTTATTGACCACTAGTTGTTTCCTTTGCACCTCTGTGTAAACAGGGTTATCTACTTCACCTCGTTGCCATTGTGACCTTTTGTTGCACTGCACAAAACACTTTTTTTAAGAGTGTTTTGTGCAGTTCAACCAAAATGTCACATGGACAATGTTGCTTGATTGCTTGATCTTAGTGGAACTGCACAAGAGGAGATCTTACTTCCTATCTGTGTTGGCAAATTTGGTTTAGATCTTCTTCTTGTGAGTTGTTTGAATTCCACATCATGAGAGGTCAGTACTAGCCTTCTTTCACATGATTCTGCAGTGTGCTTTCATATGTTGTGCTACTTGTATGGTAATGTTGCTTGATTTTAGTGAACTGCACAAATGGAGACAAGACTTCCAATCTGTATGTGCACCGTAATATCCCATTGAGGTAAGATAAGGATATTTCACAACTATTGGCCTGTATTTTGCCACTTTCATCAGAAAATTAATGTCATTGTTTAGTGCTATACTTGTGCTCCCTAATTGACATGCCAGATCTTACATTGAAGGCGAAGCTTGTTTGTTATTGAACCAAGTGATGAAGGGGAAGAACAAGCGGAAGAAAAACAAAAATCAACTCCCGGTGCTGTAATGAAGCACTGGAACTGTGATGACACAAGTAATGATATAGTTTTGCATCTTAATTTATTGCTATGGCTGGAATGAGTAATTGTTTTGCCACTGATTTGATGACACTCTTAATGTAATACGTAATTATCTCTACTTGTGCAAACAGGGATCTTCTTTGAAGATACCATATATTTTAGTGGAACTGCACAAGAAGATGTTGGAAACATTAAACTAATTGAGGAGTATATAGTAAGCATGGCCACCGCAGTAGGTAGCAACAGATGGTTCTGGAGAAGTGCTTCATTTGTATGCTCTACACAATAAGCCTCCTAACAAAGGTTTGTACTCGCCCACTGATTTCATCCATATGATTGAGCTTTGTCATCTCTATTGGTGCTGTGCTACTGTTTAGATACTGTCATGAAAAAGTGGTATTGTCCTTGAGAAGTGCTTCATCTGTGCTGTTTTAAATATTTCCTTTCCTTTTTTTCGAGCAAACAGGGATGCTAGCATTTAGTTGTCCTCTTGTCTTTGCACAACAGGATCATCTTCCTCTAAAGAAGAATATTGAGTACGTGAAGTGACTAGTTCCGATTATGCCAGGATGAAGAAGCCATGTCTATCTTCTCATCAGAAGGAGTAGTTGAAGGATGGTTACATTACTCCCCACAAGACCAAACTAACTTCAGCTTAGAAGGACTGACAAATCTCCATTTTTTTGCTGTGATGCGCGAGTACAATGTTGTTCTAGGATTTTTTCTGGTGAGTTCCATTTTCTAAAAGTGTGCTCTACATGGACCATGTAGGTGCCTATTTAAACTGTCAATTCATAGTACAGTTTGCTTTATTCTAATCACTTTTTTTGTATTTGTGCAAACAGGGGTGCTTAGCTTGATTTCAATGGGAACTGCACAAAATGTTCATGAATACATCGAATCATTCATTTCCACCACAAGAAAGGAGGTGCCGATAAGTTCAAGGCGTTGCAACATATAAGGGCGAAATCATACAAGCTACGCGCGAATTTGGTTGATTTTGGTGGAACTACACAAAAAGAACTACTGGTTTATTTAGCACGAGGTGCCATGTCAATGTCCGAACTGATGGCAAACCCTTCCCATTCCAAAATCGTAGGCATTTGATATTTTGGAATGGGACAACCTTGTCAAATTTTGCTCATTGATTTTAGCAAGATATGCGTTTGATATTTTTGAATGGGACGCCCTTTGCTGTCAGCAGCGTCGATCAATTTTTTCTTTATTCTTTAGTTGTGAAGTAAATATTGCTTCTGACATGTGAGTCGCTGAGATGCATAATCATCGATTGTTTTGAATGTTCTCTATGAATTGCCAGCCCTGTGTGTTTGATTGCAATATACAGAAATGCTAAAAAGCTGCTCAAACTCTTTGTACTCCTTTTGTTCCTTTTTACGTTGCACATTGTGAAAGTGCATAATTTTTTCTATAAGATTGGTCAAAGTAGAGATACTTTGACTGCAGACAAAACTTGTATGCAGACTAGAAAGGACCGGAGGGAGTACATGTGAAACTGCTGCAAACGAGGTGATCACCCTGGGAATAATGCTAGTATGTATTGTTTTGCATGTTCATCCAATGCCAGTGATACAAGAATTCGAACTAATCAAAATAAATTCATTCATACACGGTCTGATTTCATATAAACATGCCGGATTTCATTACATTTCATACATTCTTCAACTAAAAAGGGGTGCGCTGGAGGTATAATTAATTAACCGAAGCTATCCACATGTGTCCCGCTGAGCCGAACAGAAGCTTCAGTGACTTAACTGCAGGTGCAGTTGCGTAACTGACATGTGGCCTGTTGGGCCCACGTGTCAGTCAGCCAACTACACTAGCAGTTAACTAGAAGCAGCGTTCTTCTCCAACACAGCTCTCCGACTCCACGTCGCCGCCAAGAAGCTAACCGGCCGTCAATGGTCAACCCGCCTAGCTTGGCTTCAACCGGAGGGTAGCAGCGGTGGCCTTACTTGGACCCGAGCAGCGGCGACCTACCGTGTTCTACTCTTCCTTGTTCGCTGTGTGGCACGACCTCGTTGGCAGCGGGGCGGGGCCTCGGCAGAGCCGGCGATGTCCTCTATCTCGTTGCCGGCAGGGTGGGGCCTGAGCTAAGCCGGCGATGTCCTCTTCCTCGTTGTTGGCGGGGCGGGGCCTCGGCGGAGCCAACGGTGTCCTCTGCCTCGTTGTTGGCACCGTGGGGCCTCGGCGGAGTAGGGCCTCGTCGACACCAGCGGAGCGGGCACTCGTCAGAGCTGGCATTGTCCTCTGCCTCGTCCTCGGTCTCGCCAAACAGCACCTTGCCCGCTTCATCACCCTCTTTGTAGACGGCCACAGCCTCCGCCACCCGCTATGGCCGGCGCAGCAGTTTATATAGCAATGGTGGGCGGGGGAGGGACGGACGTGTGGCGCCGGAGTAGCCGCCTCGGCAACTGTGTATCATTAATGTGGGCGGCAGATGGATGGACGGACGACACTTGTGTCGTTTGAAGGCGGAGCAATCGCCTGCATCGGGAAGCGGGGCGGGCGGTGCTGACTGTTTCGGGCGGAAAGCGCGCACGGGCAAGGAGATGACTTTACTTGGAGAGGATGACAATGGGAACCCACGAGGGCCATAGCCTCACGTACGCAAGTGCCTCCTTATATATATATATATTTTGCGTCCTCCTTGTTTCCTGACATCACGGTCCCACACCATTGTCAACCTATGTACTCCCTCCTTTCCGGTTTATAGGGCTTATCTCAAAATTTTAGTTTTTCCATTTTATAAGGCTCAATTTGGTTGTTTTCCATCACATGTTCAGATTCCAAGGTGCATTAAATCATTGCATGCAAGTATTAAGAGAAAATTGACCAATGCATGTACTTTATGCATACATGCATTGCAATTAATGCATTGATAAACATAATTTTTTAAGGAAAAGAAGAGCATTAATTAGGTGATTTTGCAAAACTACAAAAAGTATTTCACCACTCGCCATCTACCTTGATTGGTGAGATTTTTGAATTTAGCACTATAAACTGGAAAGGAGGGAGTAGTCAATAAATGAGAGAATTGAACAAGAAGCGGCCGACAACTGGGACCAAGCAGCTCAAGTAGTATTTGTGTTTTTGAGGTGTGAGCACTGCAGAGTTTTTCGATGTTTAGCCCAGATATTAATTTTTCTCCTCTGAACAACAACGAAAACATCGCTGCAGGTATTAACTGGGCGGGCTGTGGCCCGTCTAGCCCAGGCCAGATATCCAACCCAGATATTAATTTTTTTTCAAGCTGAAAATGGCTAGCCCATATATACTTTTTTTAGGAATACCCAGGCAAGGTCAAGTTGTTATTCTCCGTCCCGCTGGGTTGCAAATCTTTCCTAGGAGGGATGCATTAGGCTTAACAAGAAAATGAGCTTTAAGAAATAATAAATGGGATGTAATTATAAAACTGGGCAGTAACTATAAAAAATGCACCAAACACGTAATTACTTTATAAAATATTATTTTTGGATATTGAAAATTTTAATTTCATTAATTGTTGCGAGCGCAATGTTTCGTTGGATTTTTACGTGACATAAATTTATATTGAAATTGTATTTAATCTGACTGGAAATTTCGGGATAAAAATATTTCGGATCCCATCAAAATGTGGGAAATTTTATTGAATTCTGTTTTGAACGGTTGGTTGAAATGGGCTGTACTTTTAACAAACTGTAAATGGGCTGTAGTAAATTCCATTAGAATTCAAAAATGGGCTGCACATTCTTACAAATCTCAAATGGGCTATAAGTTCTCTGCCACACACTTGTGGCCTTACTAAGTTGATGCGTCCCATAAAAAAAAGAGTTGACGCATATGCAAGGCTTTGTCAACTTATAGTCAACACACGGTTCTAGCAGCAGTGGCCGTTGGATGTCCATCCAACGGATGCCGTGCTTCTTCTTCAATCTCAGATATTCTAGCTTCACCCGCTGTCGTGGAATCAACACGTCAGATGTCCTTAGTGTCAGGACTTAGTCACGAGGCCAACGCATCTATGTGGTAGCTTGAGAGGGGTTGATCGGGACGAGAAACGCAACACGCAAGACAAGGATTTAGACAGCTTCGGGCCCCGGGAAACATCATCCGGTAACAACCCTACATGCTGTTTGTGGCTAGGTCTCATTATGCTCATGAGAAGAGTCGCTGTAAGCCGGCTCCCCCTTTGTGTCTAGCCCTAGATCTTATTTCTTGTTGCTTGTCCCTCTTTGGGGAGCCCTGCCCCTCCTTATATAAGTTAGAGGGGCGGGTTACATGTGGAGTCCTAGTAGGACTAGGACTAGCCTATCTTGTACTACAAGCCGGATACAAGTCCGGGTCTTGATTCCTTGTAAGGGAGATATTCCCCACGCCTTTCCTCTTAAGCCGGTCGTAAGCTGGCCTTCTGGGCCTTGAGCCTCCTGGGCCCCTGGGTCTTGTCGCTCCTCTGATCCGCTTGCCAGGTCACCCATAAGTCGCCAGGATCGGGCGGGTCACTTAGTGTGTCGTCCAGTCAGGGCGGGTCATTAATGAGTCGCCAAGTTCGGCCGGGTTATACTTCCGACCGGGTTACACCGCGGGGTATATCCCCGACATTAGCCCCCAAGTTTAGCTTGGATTTATCCATGGTAAACTTATGCTGCAAAATAAACACAAGAACAAATTTGACAGGTTTGTGCTCCGGGTTAAGAATTCTTGTAAACCGGCACCTGAACATCCTTAAGTCCTTGTCATTTCCTTCTTCTAGAAAATCCGGGTTAATAGACCAGCTTCACAATCAATTTGATGATGTTGGTTTCTCACAGAAAAATATTGTGAAGAATAATCCACTTGAGTCGGCTTCCAAGGCGCCGGGTTAAATAATATAAGTCTTGAAATACTCATCTGATTTTCAACCGGCTTAAAGGTATAGATCTTGCCGAGTTATAATTTCCAAAATCTCCGGGTTATAAAAACTGATAATTCCTGGTCATGATTGTTTCCAACGCCGGTTCATGATTGTTGCCAATACCGGTTCATGATTATTGATGACGCCGGGTTATGATTGTTGCAGACACCGGGTCATAATGATTGGTGATGCCGGGTCAATCTGGCTTGCTCAAAACTGAAAATTGGAAGATATTTCTCCCTTATAACCATATTACCTGTAGCCCCCAAGTGCCGGGTTGTCATGCTTGCAGCAACCTGGGACTTGTAATTGCCTTATGCTCATAAAACTTCAACCAATGTAGCCCCCAAGGGTCGGGTCATTATGCAATAATGAGCAGGGACTTTGTAAATATTATCATGTGAACTTGAACAGCAATGTGTAGCCCCCAAGGGCTGGCTTAGAAAGATAACTAAGCTGGGACTTTATATATACTTCATTGATAATAACATCATATGATGTAATCTCCACCACGGGGCTTGAACCCACGTCCACAAGGTTAAGATCTTTGTGCTTTACCAACTGAGCAATGGATCCTTCAATATAATGGATTTAAAACTTATGTACCTTGAACTGTTGATAGGAGCAATTGGTAGCCCCCAAGGTCTGGCTCATTACGATGTGATGAGTCGGGTCTTCAATAAGGTGAGCAAACAATGACTTTGCATTAGCCCCCAAGTGTCATGGTGCATGCTTGCAGCGACATGAGACTTGCATATTTGATATAACCTCAATTTGAATAATGTAGCCCCCAAGTGCCGGGTCGTAAGCCTGCAGCGACTCGGGACTATTCCTTCCATTGTAGAATAAATCATATCCTTTGATAAAATAATAGCCATTGCGCTAAAGCGACTTTCAAAACCTCAATAATACTGGTTATTAATAATCACAATAGAAATCCAGCCATGTTGGCTATTCAAGTTTTGAATAATATAACCCGGTATGAAAACCTTAATCATTCAATATCATCAGGAAAATCCAGCCAGTTTTGGCTATAAAAAATTTGAATACCTCATCGGTTGATAAGTAAACCTGGAGTTTAAATACCCGACGGCTGTTGGCCAACGACGATTTAATTCGCCTTCATTGTAAGCCGGAATTTTTATAACCCGGCGACTTATAGCCTTTGAGAAAAATCCAGAACGGATAATTATTTTAAAGCATCAAGTTTGGTGATGAGCTTGAACTTTAATCATTTATATGTCATATTCCTGCAAATCCTGCAAAGAGTTTAAACAACATATGCCCTGGCGACTTAACGTCAAAAGCCAGGGCGGATAACCACCCAAATGTAGTCTTATCCTGCACACAAGAAGATCACAAGATCCCTATGATCCGTTGAATGATACCGCCGGTTTATGTGACCTGGACAATGAAGTTGACTCTGTAAGAGCCGGCACATATGATATTTGTGACAACTCAAAAACTTGCGATTGTATAAAAACAGATAAAAATTTTGAGGCTTCTGATTCGAATACGATCAGTAAACCGTCCCAAAGGGGTTAAGCTAAGATTCGAATACGATCATATAGCCCATCCTATGTCGATCAAAGTGGGTATCGACAACTATGTTCTCTTTGGTTCGAATATGACATATGTTTGAACAGGAAAACCCCCAAATGACCACTATAATATTGAATTTGTACTGTCGGGTTATATGACCTG
Source organism: Triticum aestivum (assembly GCF_018294505.1). Lineage (NCBI taxonomy): Eukaryota > Viridiplantae > Streptophyta > Magnoliopsida > Poales > Poaceae > Triticum > Triticum aestivum. The sequence goes on along the minus strand of NC_057810.1, from coordinate 133,097,161 downwards.
TGTAATAAGGGTGATAACCCAATCTTTAGAAGCCAATGCTTCCATATAAATGATGGTTGTCATAAGCTGGCGACTTATAGTCAAAAGTCAAGCCGGTTAATCATAAAACACTTATATACATTTGAGATATAATCCCCAAAAGGTCTCAAGTTAAGTAATTGTGGCTACAATAAACTTTACCAGAGATAGAATAGAACTTTTTGAGGCTTCTGATTCGGATACGATCAGTAAACCGTTCCAAAGGGGTTAAGCTAAGATTCAAATACGATCATATAGCCCCTAGTGGCTTGGCGATGCCGATCAAGTGGGTATCGACAACTATGTTCTCTTTGGTTCGAATACGACCTATGTTTGAACAGGAAGCCCCCAAGTGACCATAAGAGTTGTTTAACGACGCTGATTCGAATACGATCCACGTCGATTCCCAAAGGGGTTGAGCTATGATTCGGATACGATCAAGAAGCCCCCAAGTAGGTTCAACAGTTTGCTAATCAAAAGGGTATCGACAACTATGTTCTCTTTGGTTCGAATACGACCTATGTTTGAACAGGAAGCCCCCAAATGACCGTATAAATTTTGGCATTGCGCCGATCAAGAGGGTACTGATGGCTATGCCCGATGAGCAGGAAGCCCCCAAGTGACCATAATAAGATAAGCCGTAAAGCAGGATATCCATGTTTTGAACCAGAATTTCTTAAACCGGGTATTGAGATCCTCAAAGCTTTGTAAGGGACTAATTTACCTTGATCCGGATGTTGAACCGGTTTTGAGAGCTTCAAAGCTTTGCGGGAGAGAGATGTCTCTTGAACCGGATTTTAAAACGGAATTTTCATCAGTACGGTAGTGTCCTCCGGAACCGGGTTATCATCCCCTCCCATGACCCGGAGTTCCCGAGTCATGTCACTGTAGCCCCCGAGTTTTAAGACTACTCGAGGAGCTGGATTGAGACTCTCCATATTTGACCATGATATAAACCGGTATGAGTCATTCAACATCTCAGTGACATAACTTGTCCTGCACTGGAGAATTTGCAAGCCAGAGTAATTGCTCTTTTAAAGAAAGCAATATATAATATGAAATATACTGGATGGATTTCACCTGATGTGTTGAGCCGGAATTAATCCGTCACAGAGTTGATGATCACTGCGGTAAAGTTGAAATCAATGTCGGGTGAGTCGGCCACGGGAGCAGACAGATGAGTCGGCCGCGGTGTTGTAAGCCGGTGCGGAAGAGCAAGTTGTCCTCCTTGTTATAAACCGGCATGGTCATAAAAGACGGCCAGTGCATTGTAAACCGGCGTGGTCGCGAGAGACGGCCACGGCGTTGTAAGCCGGCGCGATCGAGAGAGACGGCCATGGCGCTGTAAGCCGGTGCAGGAGTCCGTTGAGTAACGACGACCACCTGCGCCAAAAGATGTTGGCGTGTCTCCACCTCCGCGGTATAATATCAATTTTTATCATAAATAATTTGCCCTGCATAAACAATATTGCAGACCAAGGCAAAGATAAACTTGTTCTTTGACAAAACAACATGTGATAATAAAAACAAACTTGGATGGATATCACCCGATATTTTAAGCTGGAAATAATCCGCCATGGAGTTGATGACATCTTCTGGTGAAACTGAAAATCAATCACAACCGAGTCGGCCGTGAGAGCAGACAGATAAGCCGGCCGCGGCATTGTAAGCCGGTGTGAGCAAGTTTGTCCTCCTTGTTGTAAGCCGGTGTGGATGCGTGAACCGGCCGCGAGAGCGGACGGGCGAGTCGTCCGTGGCATTGTAAGCCGGTGCAATCACGAAAATTGGCCGCAGGGTTGGAAACAGCACGGACACAGGCAAGTCGGCCATGGGCACGGACAATGAGTCAGTCGCGTGTGTTGAGGTAGCGGGGGTTGCAACTTGCGCAAAATGAGCGCTAGTGCAAAAATAATTTTTGCTCACGCCCCTTTCGTGATACCTATTAGTAAGGAACAATGGTCCTGCGAAAAATTATCATAGACCAAATAATTGTTCTTAAACAATTTAATATGTACTGATAAAATACATAAAAAAGATAGCACCTGGTTTTTTCATCAGATGAATATTGTCGGATGAATGTGGACACTGACTTGCGTTAGATGATGTGTGTCCGTGTTCACGTACGCCCATCCCTTCCCAACGTTGCCTCGGATGTGAAAACTGCCCACACATTCTCGCTTGATCTTTTTCCTTTTTTTTCTTTATTTTTTATTTTTTTGGCTTTCTGCTTGTTCGCACACGAACACGTCACCGTGTACCTCCAACACCGAGGGTGATGCACCGCAGCTCACGTCGAAGGAGACCCGTCCGGAAGCGCGGTACGCAAGCAATCCGGCGGGCGCTTTTGAGCACCCGAAACCCCACGCGCCCGGGAGGGACCCCGTCTGGACGCGCGGCGGCTGTGGACTGCCCTAGGTCGGTTCGCCCGCCCCTAGAGCCTCGAGGATCGCTGCCCTTCAACGAAGAACGAACGAAGAACGAGAGAGAAAGAACAAGGGAGAGATGTAAAACTAGGGTAAAAAGTAGATTGATTGTTCGATTGTGTGTTGTTCAATCGGCCGTCACCCCTTAGGTATATAAGAGGCGGCTGGACTTCCTGTGCAAGGAAAAGGCTTGGATTGACGTCCAAAACCCTAGTCAAATTCGGATTGGTCTTGTCCGAACTTTCCAAAACTGTTCGGTTTAAACTGGCTGCACCTTGCGGGTCTTTTTTGTGGTGGTAAATGATCTCGGATGAAAACGAGTCCAAAAGAAATCTTGACCGTTTCGATGATATGAACAACTTTCATGTTGAACATTTTTTGATCATCTTGAGGGTCAAATAGCTTGCGCAAAAGATCTCTTTACTCGCGCTACCAATCAGACATGGCGTCTGGTGGGGCGCGCCATATTTCGCCTCGTGACAGGGCTGCACTCCGATTGCTCTAACTTTTGCATACGAACTTGGATTTGGACGATTTTTATATCAAAATCGATCGTTTCGACGAGACGAAGACAATCCGTGTAGGTCATTTTGCCATTTGAGGTCGTCTTGGGGGCTTAATCGGCCAAACTGTACTCTGAATATAGGTTCTTAGTACTTTGAGCATAGTTTCGGTCTTCGAGATGAAATCGGACGGCAATGACCCAAACTTCAAAGATGTTCATATCAACAATACGGAACTCTTTCATGAAGATCACTTCTCCATTTGAGGCCATCTTAAATAAGTTATTGACCGTGCCAAAATCTAGTGTCAACACATGCCCCCCTGTTTTTCGGCAAAACTTGCGTGCCAAAAAATAATTTGCAATGTATTTATTCTAAGGACGATGTCAACACTCCATCGGCCATTTATTTTTCTCAGAACAATAATTATGTATCGGCCATGTTTATCCTAAGGGCGATAGTTATATATCGGCCGTTGATTTTAACTTCTTGTTCACATCATACCTTGTAACCGATTACCACCAATCGGCTTTAAAGAGATGGGAATGAACCCGTTCCTTGTAGCACTAAGGAAATCAAACTCCGAGAGGTCACGCCCTGTTAAGCAAGTTACATCGAGATGATTCCAATCCACCGATGCATCGGCCAAAGCAACACAAGCCGAATTATCCGCGTGAATGATTTCTACCTCATCATCGATCCATTGTATTAAAAATTGATGCATGGTAGACGGCACACATTGGTTAGCATGAACCCAATCGCGACCTAATATAACATTATAGTTACCTTGCACCTCGGCGATGAAGAATGTGGTGGCCAAAGTTTTGCTTCCCACTGTGAGTTCCATGCACATCACACCTTTGGCCTCTGTCTTTTCTTTACCCTCGAATCCATTAAGTACCATATTGGTCTTCATCAATGCATCATCATCTAACCCCAACTTTTTGAAGACCGAGTAGGGCATAAGATTTACAACAGCACCACCATCAACGAGCATCCTAGCAACCGGCAATCCGTTAATATGACCTTTGAGGTATAATGGCTTCAAGTGTTTCACCGGTTCTCTTGGCTTCTCGAAAATAGCATTCTTAGGACCAAAATTCAGCTGGGCTACCTCCCCTTCTTCACCCATAGCATGAAACTCGGCAGGTAAGTAATATACCATATTAATATCCATACCTTCCCGAACCGGCGTAGATTCATAATCCACCATCTCATCTTCATCTCCCAATGTGTATATTGGGCTTAAAGATTCCTCAATTGAAGGGGATGTTTCAGGTAGTGTAGACAATGTAATAGGGGTCGCATCATCCTCTTTTGGTGGTGAAGGTGTTGCTGCAACTAATGTAGAAGCATCTGTGTTTTGTTTTTGTTTAGGCCTCCACACTTGTTTTGTGAGTGCTATGGGCCGAATTTCACTAAACAATTCGTCCCTTTGCCTCTCCTCTTTGTGTTCTACCTTCTTGTGGTTCCTCATGCGTTGTAACCTCCTTTTCATGGTCTTAGTTAAACCGGGAAGACACCACTTAGGTTGAGTATATTTGGGATCCCTTGGTTTGGCCTTGCTTGTGCTCGCCTCATGATCATCAACCATGGAACCCTGCTGAACAATAACAATATCACCATTAGAAGTAACCAGATTACCAACAACCGGCTTTTTGATCTCCTTTTGCTTGTCGCATTCTGAAATTTCCGCATTAGGTGACTTAACACGCCACACTTTTTTATTGGCCTTACTTGGAGAATTTTTTGTTGGCCGATTAGCACCATAACTCAAATGGCCTTGGGTGGGATAATAAAGCCTCTCGCGAGCAGGCCTTCTAGGTGTTGTCCACCCCATATGGAAAGCATAAGGAACCATTGGGGGCTGCCCCCATCCTCCATTGAAGTCTCTCATGTAATATGGTGCATAGGAGGGTTGTGACATCCATGGTGTCGGTGCCCATGACCCATATGGCCTTGCATAGCGTCGAAACTCTTGCTCCAGAAGCGATCTTGAATGCTTCGAATGTGATGGCCGATTAGAGCTAGAACCGGCCGCTTGACTTGCATATTTGGATAGCAACATATCAAAAGTTGGCTTGACTCGCTTGCGCTTAGCTTCACTCTTTCCCCACTTGCCAACTTCGGAATTCTTGGGCTTGATAAATTTAACATGAGTATCTTCTTGTACTTGTGGTTGCCCCCCGAGTACAGGATTTTTATGGTGATCTTCAATACTTCCTTGCCATCGGGTTGCTTATCAAGCACAACCTTTCTTCCCAAGACTTTGTCGCCCTCCTTGCCTTTCCTGGGTTCACCAATAACAACATTATCTTTATTAGCAGATTCGGCTATGCTAGGCCGAATTAACATTTTCTTTCCCTCCAAGTCCATGGTGTTCATCGGAAAGGGCTGTTTATCAACTTGCATCTCAGCAAAATTCAATCGTCCATCATTAATGGCCGATTGTATCTGTCGTCGAAAAACATTGCAATCGTTAGTAGCATGGGAAAATGAATTATGGTATTTGCAATAAGCACACCGTTTTAGCTCATCAAACGGCGGTATGGTGTGTGATATTCTAATCATCTTATCCTGCAAGAGAGCATCAAATATCTTATCACACTTAGATATATCAAATGTAAACCTCATCTCCTCATCACGATTCTTGCGAATCGGCTTAAGAGCATTGCATGTATAGGGCTTGGCCTTTGAGGACCAAACAAACTCAGTAGTATAAACATCGACCTCATCATCCGAATTATCATCATTGTGTTCAACCATATGCATTCTAGGACGATCGGTTGTAGAGCTATGAATCTCTTTACTTCGACTCTCTTGAGCCAAAGCTTTTTGTAAGACTTGATTAATGTTCAAAAACTCATAACTTTCAAGCCTCTCTTTAATGTGAGTTTTCAAACCATTAAGAACAAGATCTGCCAAGTCTCTCTCAGTTATCACTAAGCTATAACATCGGTTCTTTATATCTCTAAATCTCTTGACATAATCGGTGGCCGATTCATCATGTTTCTGCCTAACCGATGTAAGATGTGACAACTTTAGCTCATTATCGCCGCTATAAAAGTGATCATGAAACTTTTGCTCTAATTGCGACCATAGGAGAATTGAGCCATGTGGTAAAGCAGCAAACCATGAAAATGCGGTACTAGTTAAAGACAAGGGAAATAAATGCACTTTCAACTCTTCTATGGAACCTGCTTCACCCAACTGTGCTAGATACTGACTCACATGCTCCCAAGTTGTTTTTGTACCCTCACCACTAAATTTAACAAAATCAGGAACCTTATAACCTTGAGGGTAAGAAATTGCATCGAAGTGTTCAGGATAAGGCTTTTGATACACACGACTCTTTACTTTCGGCTCGTTTTCGAAAGTTTCTAGAAACATCTTATGCAAATCCTCCCTTAATTTAGCTAAAATTGGATCCGAGGTAGATGAAGATGTTTGTGGCAATGACATAGGAGCAACCTGAGTACTAGCTATTGGTGCAACTTGTGGGATGAGCGCCGAACCATAATTCGGCTGAAGACCAAACATATTTGCGCCTATGGGTGGTGTGACAAAATGATTCGGCGTTGACGCTGAATTGGGCACACTCATAATAGGATTAGGGTATGTAGGTGTAGTCATAAGCTGGTTGGTTTGAGTAGGGTAAAAATTCAACGGCATATTATATTGTTGTTGCATAGGTGGTGTCGATGAAATAGGTAAAATTGGACTAGGGTTTTCAGATATACCAACAGTACCACTAGATGATGGAGGCATATTTTTCTGAGCATTAGCACTAGCCACAAAAGAATTGTATGCCATCACATTACCCTTACTAACAAGACTTTCAATCATAGCCACTTGCTCTGGAGAAAAAACTTTACTCACAGTGATCACATCTTGTTCGTCGATGAGGGGAGGAAAATTGACGTTTCCAGCCGGAGTGATGTTGCCTTGACGGTCCTTCTTGAAACCTGAAAGAAACGCTTCCAAATCCTCCTCCTCGCGCTTCTTCTTGAGCGCCTCAAAAGCCTCTTCATGCTGCTTCTTGCGCGCTTCGTAGGCTTGGCGATATTCATCCGATAGTTCATCAAGACCGGGCTTAATGATGTTATCAGCGTCAACTTCTGAGGGCTTGGGGAGATTAGACATGGTTGATGATGATTCTTGATCTTTCTTCCCCAGCGGAGTCGCCAAAAAGTGTGTTCGCACACGAACACGTCACCGTGTACCTCCAACGCCGAGGGTGATGCACCGCAGCTCACGTCGAAGGAGACCCGTCCGGAAGCGCGGTATGCAAGCAATCCGGCGGGCGCTTTTGAGCACCCAAAACCCCACGCGCCCGGGAGGGACCCCGTCTGGACGCGCGCCGGCTATGGGCTGCCCTAGGTCGGTTCGCCCGCCCCTAGAGCCTCGAGGATCGCTGCCCTTCAACGAAGAACGAACGAAGAACGAGAGAGAAAGAACAAGGGAGAGATGTAAAACTAGGGTAAAAAGTAGATTGATTGTTCGATTGTGTGTTGTTCAATCGGCCGTCACCCCTTAGGTATATAAGAGGCGGCTGGACTTCACGTGCAAGGAAAAGGCTTGGATTCACGTCCAAAACCCTAGTCAAATTCGGGTTGGTCTTGTCCGAACTTTCCAAAACTGTTCGGTTTAAACTGGCTGCACCTTGCGGGTCTTTTTTGTGGTGGTAAACGATCTCGGATGAAAATGAGTCCAAAAGAAATCTTGACCGTTTCGATGATACGAACAACTTTCATGTTGAACGTTTTTTGATCAGAGGTCATATTGAGGGTCAAATAGCTCGCGCAAAAGATCTCTTTACTCGCGCTACCAATCAGACATGGCGTCTGGTGGGGCGCGCCATATTTCGCCTCGTGACAGGGCTGCACTCCGATTGCTCTAACTTTTGCATATGAACTCGGATTTGGACGTTTTTTATATTAAAACCGATCATTTCGACAAGACGAAGACAATCCGTGTAGATCATTTTTGCATTTGAGGTCGTCTTGGGGGCTTAATCGGCCAAACTGTACTCTGAATATAAGTTCTTAGTACTTTGAGCATAGTTTCGGCCTTCGAGATGAAATCGGATGGCAATGACCCAAACTTCAAAGATGTTCATATCAACAATACGGAACTCTTTGATGAAGATCACTTCCCCATTTGAGGCCATCTTTAATAAGTTATTGACCGTGGCAAAATCTGGTGTCAACACTGCTGTAGTAAAATTCAATGAGATCCAGTGCTTCACTCGCCACAGCTCCTAAAATACGCAGCACACCTATAAAAATCCCAGTGGACGAATCTACGTTTCCTCTGTTCCTCTTGTATATTCTTGACTAAAATATGCAACGTATTGCACTCATCTTCCCTGTCCAGGAACCAGCTTTTTTATCAACTAAGCACTTGCTCTGTTTCAACATCATTTGCAACTTTTCACGGCCACGACAGGTTTCCACAATGGCGGGTCACGGCAGTAGTGGGTAGACAGACCCTGGCAACCCGGCGTGCGGCAAAGGCGGACCGCAGCGGCAACGGGACGGCGAGGATCGGCGGCTCGTCAGCACCAGACCCCGGCAAATACAGAGAGCTGCAGCAGCTCAGACGCACGACTGCGGCCATGACTGCTATTAAACATTAGGGTTTGGGAAACTGCTCGACACCCAATACGGGTGTGTCTATCTCATATATATAGACATATGTCAAGCGTACAAATATAAGATTATATACTATATACAGAAGCTACGTAATATTGTCTAACACCCTCCCTTAATCTTAACTGTGGCCTGAAGTACAAAGCAAGTTAAGATAGCGCCTACAACTTTCAAACTGAGGTTGTAGAAGTGGCTTCGTGAAGATGTCAGCAAGTTGATCTTTGGAGGAGATAAACTTGATATGAAGAAGCTTCTGTGCAACACGTTCCCTCACAAAGTGATAGTCAACTTCGATGTGCTTGGTACGAGCATGGAAAACTGGATTAGACGAAAGATATGTCGCACCAATATTATCACACCAAAGAACCGATGGCTGTTCTTGAGAGACTCCCAACTCTCTCAATAGAGACTGTACCCAAATGAGCTCAGCTGTGGCATTGGCAACCGCCTTATACTCTGCTTCAGTACTACTCCGAGATACTGTGGCCTGCTTGCGCGCGCTCCAGGCGATCAAGTTGCGACCAAAGAAGACAGCATAGCCCCCCGTGGATCGCCGGTCATCCGGACTCCCAGCCCAATCTGCATCGGAGAATGCCGAGAGAGCACTCGAAGAGGTAGACCGAAGATGCAAGCCATACGAGACAGTATGAGAGATATAGCGCAGAATACGCTTCACAGCTGACCAGTGTGAAGTCCGAGGAGCATGAAGATACTGGCACACGCGATTTACCGCATAGGAGATGTCCGGCCGTGTGATAGTCAAGTACTGCAAGCCACCAACAATACTGCGATACTCAGTAGCATCATGTGAAGGAAGCAAAGCACCATCCAAGGCCGATAACCGATCAGTCGCAGACATAGGAGTGGTAGCATGCTTGCACTACAACATACCAGCACGTCGCAACAAGTCCAACGAATACTTGTGCTGAGTGAGAGCCAGGCCAGCAGGGGACCGTGAAACCTCCAGACCAAGGAAGTAATGGAGAGCACCCAGATCTTTGACAGCAAAATGTCCACTCAAAGCAGACAGCAGACGATCAACGGCAGGCACTGAGGAGCTGATAAGAATAATGTCATCAACATAAACCAGTAGGTAGATAGTAACCTCAGAATGATGGAACATGAACAGAGACGTGTCAGCAGTGGATGGAGCAAATCCAAGACGTCGAAGAACCGAGCCAAGTCGGGCATGCCATGCACGAGGAGCCTGCTTAAGTCCATAAAGCGCCTTAACAAGATGACACAAATGATGTGGACGAGCAGGATCAACAAAACCTGGGGGTTGCCGCATGTAAACCTCTTACTCTAAGACCCCATGGAGAAAAGCATTCTGAACATCAAGCTGACGCAGAGACCACCCTTTGGCAACAGCCAAGGACAGAAGCAGACGAATGGTGGTAGGTTTGACAACTGGACTAAAGGTATCCTCATAATCAAGACCATACCGTTGTTTAAACCCTTTGGCCACCAACCGTGCCTTGTAACGCTCAATAGAACCATCAGCATGCTTCTTTACCTTAAATACCCACTTGGAGTCAATGATGTTGACACCAGACACAGGGGAACCAAGCGCCAAGTATCGTTCATTTGTAGCGCCTGAAGCTCCTGCTCCATGGCACTGCGCCAATGAGGAATCCGAAGAGCCGCCTGAAAATGCCGAGGCTCAGCAGTGGGGTCAGCATCTGCCTGTGCCATACATGTCGCAATCCACGCAACCGTGCCGTCAGTGTGCTCCTTCGGCCAAACAATACCGCTCTGACTGCGCATACGCGGGCGCACAATAGCAGGAGGCGGCGGAGGTGACGGCGGAGACGAGGTCGATGAATATGGCAATGACGACGCAGACCACTCCCCAGATGCAGAGCCAGTCGCGCCAGGCGACCGGCCTGGTGAGGAAGGCATGGACGTCGGCTCAGCCAACGCGGGCGGGGACGCCGGCTCGGGCGAAACTGGCTCGGCCAACTCGACCGGCTCGGCTGGTATGTGGCCAGCCCCAAGCTGGACTGAGGTAGCAGGGCCCGGCTCGGCCAACCCCGTCGGCAAGCCAGGTGATGGAGCGGCATCGCGAGCGGGCTCTGCGGACGTCTGAGGGGACGCGGGCGGCTGCTCATCCAGAAGCTCGAGGCGTGCTCCGCGCCCAGTACCTGCACCATGGTTAGGTAGCAACAAGGGGGTATATGCAGCATCAACAAATTGACCAGGCAAAGGTAACACAAATTTCTCAGGTGCAGTGGGAGTGGTGGAGGTGACTGGAAGTGCAGAAAAAGGAAAACATTCTCATCAAACACCACATCACGTGAGATGTAGACGCGGTTAGACGGGACATGGAGACACTTGTAACCTTTATGAAGAGAACTATAACCAAGAAACACACACTGTTTAGATCGAAACTCCAACTTGCGTTGGTTGTATGGACGAAGATGTGGCCAACATGCATACCCAAAGACCTTGAGAAACGTATAATTAGGAACTTCATTCAGCAAGAGCTGAAGTGGTGTTTTCATCTGACGGAGTCGTGTAGGGAGTCTGTTAATGAGAAAGCATGCGGTGGAAAATGCATCACTCCAAAACCGGAAAGGAACGGATGCATGAGCAAGCAAAGCAAGACCAGTCTCAACTATATGACGATGCTTACGCTCAGCTACACCGTTTTGCTGATGTGTATGAGGACAAGACACACGATGTGTAATTCCAAACTTATTAAAGAATGCATTGAGGTTGTGATACTCACCCCCCAATCGGATTGCACATGAATGATTTTATGACTGAGCAGACGCTCAACATGCGCTTGGAATTGTAAGAAAACATTAAACACATCAGACTTGCGTTTAAGAAGATAAAGCCAAGTGAACCGACTGTAAGCATCAATGAAACTCACATAGTAATTATGACCACTAACAGAGGTTTGGGCATGGCCCCATACATCCGAAAACACAAGTTCAAGCGGTTTATTGACTACACGACTCGACTCAGAAAAAGGAAGCTGATGACTCTTGCCTTGCTGACAGGCATGACAAACTGCGTCAACATGTTTATTAGACACGACTAGAAGCTCATGACAATGAAGTACATGGTGAATGATGGGAGTGGCAGGATGACCAAGACGCGCATGCCAATGTGATGGAGACACACGAACACCGCTGAAAGCACTAGGAGCTGGTGGCACATCAAGTGCATAGAGACCATTATGGCGCAGTCGACCTCTAAGGAGTACGTCCCTCGTGTCCCGGTCCTTAACAAAAAAATGAAAAGGATGAAATTCAGCAAGAACATTGTTATCACGAGTAAGTTTAGGAACTGAAAGTAAACTATGTGAAACAGAGGGAACACGAAGGACATTAAGAAGACGTAGTTGTGTGGATCGACGTGTAAGAAGTGATGCCTGACCAATATGTGAGATGTGCATACCTTCCCCATTAGCGGTGCGAACCTGATCATGTCCACAGTATGGTTCCTGTATAGAGATCTTCCCCATCTCACTCATTAGGTGATTGGTAGCTCCTGTATCCATGTACCAAGATGCGTCAACTGGATAGGAAGGAGTATGGCCCTGCTCATGACTCGTCAGGGCAGCCTGCTTCTCATTACCCTTGCCATTGTTCCCGATCCCCAAGAAATCCTGCTTGAAGCGACGATGACAACGGGAAGCAAGGTGACCATCAAGACCACATAGCTGGCAAGGGACTTGAGCACCACATGAGGGACAACAGGCACGAACACGGCCGCCTACGGATGTCGTGGAGTTCCGTGGGTTGGGTGCGGGCGGCGGAGGTTTTCCGCCAGTTGGCGGCTTGTGGGGCTTGCCCTTGCCACGCGTTGCAGCATTGGCGGAAGGAAAACTCGACGTAGAGCGGCGAGCCTGGATGCGTTGTACCGTAGCGAGGAGACGCGCGTACAACTCACGCGGCTGGATAGGAGTGTCACGACCATTGATATTCTCCACCAAATTATCACAATCGTCACTCAGTCCATTGAGCACATAAGAGGTGAACTCCTCCGGACCAAGAGCCTTCCCAATGGAGGCAAGTATGTCAGCCATACCCGTCACCTTGTTGAAGTAGTCGGTGACGGTGAGATCATGAAGTTTCACCTCCCCAAGCGCAGTGCGGATGGCATGAGTCTGCGCCTGAGACTGCGAAGCAAAGCTGGTATGAAGGGCCGTCCACGCGTCCCGAGATGTAGCGGCGAAGATGACCAGTGATGAGACCCCCTCCGTAAGAGAGGACTGGATCGCAGATAGGATGGCTTGATCCTGAGCCACCCACGCATGATGCCCCGAGTGGTATGGCGGGGGGCACGGCAGAGTGCCATCAACAAAGCCCTCCAAGTAGCGACTGCGAAGAAGGGGCAACACCTGAGCACGCCACGACAGATAGTTATCCGTCGTCAGCTTCACCGGGATGAGATGCGCAAAGTAGAACGGTGCATTAGGTACACCATGATCCAAAGACGACGACGACGCATAAAAGCCAGGTGAAGGACCACTCGGTAGCACGGAGGAGGCCATCAGGTCTGTCGACGGACCACCGTAGGACGCCCCGTATGAAGAAGACGCGATCACTGATGCTGTTGGGTAGGCGTAAGTCAACGGAGCAGAGGGACCATAGGATGGCTGTAGCACAGATGAAGGCGGCCATGAAGTGGCAGCGGCGGCGCCGTAGAAGCCGGTCGCCGGCTGTTGTTGGACGTCATGGGACAAGGGCAGCTAGTGCTGGGCGCCGTAGGACGCGGCCGCCTGCGGGTTTTGCTGCTGTTGCTGAATGGCGTAGAAGCCAGACGCCGACTGTTGCTGCTGAGGCTGGCCATCACGGGACAAGAGCGGCTGGTGTTGAGTGCCATAGGACGCGGCCGCCTGATGCATCTGGTGCATCTGATGCTGCATTGTTGGCTGATGCATGTGCCCCCATGGGACAAGAGCGGCTGTAGCTGCCGCAGGCGCCGTACAATACGTAGCTGGCCCTCCATATGCATGCGGGCGATGGGCAATGCTAGGAGGTGCGACGGCGCCATAGGGCAGTGGCGGCGCGGCGGCGTTGTAGGAGCCGGACGCCGGCTGGGCGGTGACGTCGCTGAGACACGGGGACGGCAGGACGGCACCGGCCGGGGCGGCAGCAGCCATGGAGGCGGCGACCAGGGGGATCAGCGGCCGAGACGCAGAGAACGGGGACGCCGGCGCGATTGGAGCAGCGACGGAGGTTGAGGCAGCCGGGGCAGATGCCATCGGGGACGGCGGAGGGCGATCGGGACAGCGATCGAGACAGGCGGAAGCGATCGATCAATCCTAAACTGATACCATATTAAACGTTAGGGTTTGGGAAACTGCTCGACACCCAATACGGGTGTGGCTATCTCATATATATAGACATATGTCAAGCGTACAAATACAAGATTATATACTATATACAGAAGCTACGTAATATTGTCTAACAACTGCAACCACCGTGGCTGCGAACGGCGACAGCGCGGGGCGTGACCGCTGACCACCCACGGCACCGTCTCATCGCTCAGCGGTGGGGGCGACGGTTTGGCGACTCCAACTAGGCGTGGGTCAAGGATCACGACAGCAGTTCAGAGGCGCGTCAGCTCGGCGGATCTGGTGAGGCATGGGTGGCTCGACGCGAAGGCAGGTCCGGCGGAGGTGGCGGCGACGGCCGAGGCGCAAGCAGGGCCACCGGGTCTGAAGGCAGCCGCCCGAGGCGAAGTTGTTTGGTGGTTGCTCAGGCACGACAAAGGCGGCATCCAGTAGAAGCAGAGGCGCGGTCGGTGAGGCTCCGGTATCGACATGAGGTCCGTGCAGGTCGGTTCTCCGGTAGTGGATCGATGCGGAACAGCCCGGAGGTGCTGGGCGGCTCGAGGGAGGCCGCAGAAGAGCTGAACCATAGTGACTTTGAGGCGGATGTAGTCAGAGGCGGCGGCAGCTGCGGATGTGACGCCGGCGGCCGGCGGCGTGGCCGTGGATAAGGCGCCCGCAGGTGAGCGTGAGGATGCATATGGGGCAGCCGAGGCTCCGGCGACTCCGTGATGGCTCAGGGGAGGAACACGGCAGCTCGGGGCGCGAACGGCAGAGGAAGCCGAGTTGCTGTCTTATCCGTTTTTGGGTTGTGGCCCAATCCGCTTCCGGGTCTTTTTATTTTTATATAATTTTTTTGGACTGCTAGAGACATCGCGACGGTCGCGTGTGACCCGTTGCCGTAGCCTTCCGCCTTGTAGTTTTGGAAACCGGAGATCGATCCGATCTTGCATCGGTTAATCATGCGAAAGAAAATTCCTCCTTCGACTAGAGATTGATGCCTCGACTCATCGGACGTTGAAGACCGTACTCAATATGTATACGCCCTGATTGATCTGATACTTTAAACAATGAAATATCAGCACGTCTCCTGTCAGAATCATAACCATTGCCGATGACGGAATTTGCGCACGCCAAAAACGGATGAACCGGCCGGATACGATCTTGCTGAAGTTAAAGTCGACCAAGCCATGACTCCGGCGCGTAAACGTCCCACGGACGGTGCAATTTTTTCTTTTCTTTTTCTTTTCCTGATCTCAACTCACGAACTGAAAGACGATGTAGATCCTTTCCAATCTGCTCTTCATCTGAAAAATTGCGAACTTCTCGAACCCTAGAAAAGATCCCTCCAAGAACTCAACATCACCGTGCGTCAGCCCCACGGTGGGCGCCAACTGTCATGGAATCAACACGTCAGATGTCCTTAGTGTCAGGACTTAGTCGCGAGGCCAACGCATCTATGTGGTAGCTTGAGAGGGGTTGATCGAGATGAGAGATGCAACACACAAGACAAGGATTTAGATAGCTTCGGGCCCCGGGAAACATCATCCGGTAACAACCCTACATGCTGTTTATGGCTAGGTCTCATTATGCTCATGAGAAGAGTCGCCGTAAGCCAGCTCCCCCTTTGTGTCTAGCGCTAGATCTTATTTCTTGTTGCTTGTCCCTCTTTGGGGAGCCCTGCCCCTCCTTATATAAGTTAGAGGGGCGGGTTACATGTGGAGTCCTAGTAGGACTAGGACTAGCCTATCTTGTACTACAAGCCGGATACAAGTCCGGGTCTTGATTCCTTGTAAGGGAGATATTCCCCACGCCTTTCCTCTTAAGCCGGTCGTAAGCTGGCCTTCTGGGCCTTGAGCCTCCTGGGCCCCCGGGTCTTGTCGCTCCTCTGATCCGCTTGCCAGGTCACCCATAAGTCGCCAGGATCGGGCGGGTCACTTAGTGTGTCGTCCAGTCAGGGCGGGTCATTAATGAGTCGCCAAGTCCGGCCGGGTTATACTTCCGGCCGGGTTACACCGCGGGGTATATCCCCGACACCCGCCCAAAAAATGATTCCTCCCCCTGACATCTAGAGCGCACCGTTTCAGAAGCTGACCTGTGGGTCTACTAAGTTGACGTACCAAGGGCTTTGTCAACTTAGTCAATATAAACGATTCTAGCTGCAGTGACCGTATGATGTCCATCCAACGACCATCGTGCTTCTTCAACCTCTAGTCTTCTTGCTCCAGCCGCCCAAAGCAGTGCCGGTCGTGCCGCCTGCTCCTGCCTCCCATGGCCGGTTGTGCTGCCGCGGAGGCCTCACCGCCCTACTACTCCCATCGCTGGCCAGACCATCCCTCCACTCACCCACACCCCATGTTATTCTGCGGCGATGGCAGCCTCACACCACAGCCGAACCAGTGAACCCTCATACTCCTCTCTACGTGGGCATCCACTACCGCGTCTTCCCTGGCTCTGCGTTGTCCCCTTCCTAGGCCTCACCGTCGTCCACCGCCGTGGTGCTCTCGGCGCGGTGTGGTCAACATGGTCAAGGAACGACTTCCATTGGACGTGGACTATACGTGGAGAGGCTGACAGCTGGGTCCACGGCCGCAGCAAGGAAGTGCCTCCTTATTACGCGGAAAATAATGATTCCTCCACCTGTCAGCTGGGACCCACCGGACAGGCCACTGTATTTCGCGAAAAAAACGTTTCCCCCCGGACTGCTAGGACCCACCAGCTACATCTTCGCATGCAAGAAAGTGCGTCTGAAAAAAAACGGTTCGCCCCCCTGACTGCTGGGACCCACCAGCTACATCTTCGCACGCAAGGAAGTGCCTGACAGTCGGGACCCACCTGGTCGAAGCATACATAGCGTTGTCATTCTGGTCGCGAACGTGTACGTACATACTGGTGGATGTAGAGGCGCGCACGTGTCGTAGTAGAGGCACGCACGTGTCATAGTAGAGGCGCGCACGTAGCATGTACACGTAAGTACAACGGCTAGTGTACAAGAAAGAAAATACGGCCACGTATGTGTACATATGAGCGGTGTCTCGAACGCCTACTCACGCATACGTACGGCCAGGGCTCATGTACATGGCTGGGTCGGAATGGAGAAACAACGTCGTCGTCGTGTTCATGGGGAGCCAACCAGCTGCGTCTGAACAGAATGCGTCATCGTGTTCATCGGGAGGGTTTGGACGGAACAGGCGATGGAAACGAGGCATGGCGTACCGTAGAATGGAGGAAACGACCTTGTGTTCGACCAATGTTCGAAACGGGATCCTGTTCATCGGGAGGGGTCTGGCGTACCGCAAAACGGAGGAAACGGACCTCCTACGGTCGAAATGGGGGTCCTATTGATCGGGAGGGGTGTGGCATACCGCAAAACGGACGAAACGGACTTGTGTTGGAGCGCAACGATCGAAACGGGGCTCCTGTTCATCGGGAGGGGTGTGGTGTACCGCAAAACGGGACTCCACGGGATATTGTTCATCTCCACCGTCGACCTCCTCCAGCCTCCACGAGATAGTGTTCATCCACCGTCGACCTCCTACAGCCTCCACGGGCTCCTGTTCATCCATCCTCCACCGCGCGCTACTCCATCGGCTACTGTTCAACCACCCCTCCATGGGCTCCTGTTCAACCACCCCTCCACGGGCACTGTTCATCCACCCCTCCATCATCTACTATTCATCCAGCCCTCCACGGGGTCGTCCTGTTCATCCAGCCCTCCACGGGGTCCTGTTCATCTAGCCCCAACTGGCTCGATCGATCGGGGTCCTGTTCATCCAGAGGCAACGCCACAGGGTCCTGTTCATCCACCCCCACCGCCCACTGTTCATCCAAACACCTCCGCAACGCTCACTGTTCATCCAGAGGCAGCATCGACCGACTTCAGTTAGCAGCAGTAGCAAAGGAATCGCTCGATCGGGTTCAGTTAACAGCCATCGATCTACCGCTCGGGTTCAGTAACGCGTAGCCTGCAGTGCAATCTCTCGAGTTCAGTTAGAGCCCAACGCCCCCCTCGGGTTCAGTTAGTGCCAACGCCTCGCACACACGCGCATACGTGTACGAGAGAAACGCACATCGCTCGGCCCCCGACCACCCGCTGTAACCGGGAACTCCCCGAAGTTTTGCTCGCCCTTGCTTCTACCATAGCTTTTTCTCTCATGGACGGCCCAAAAAATGTCATGCAGCTTCGTCTCCAGCCCGCCCTGGACGAAAAGCCCATTTTTTGTCATGATTTTTTTCATATAAGTAGGAGCCCACCACATCTATGATGATACCGGGTTTTGTCACAATTATCGTCATAGAAGTGTCATAAGTATGACAGAAAAAAATTCGTTCGGCCCAAAATGTCACGGATGTGTATTTTTTGTAGTGCAAGGCTGCCATCTTCATGGCTCTCAATTCATCAGCAACTGCAGCTATGACATCTAACTCGACCGCTGCAGCGGCCAGTGGCTCCGGGTCAGTCAGGCCGCCGACTCAGGTGTTGTTGGATCTTATGGGCACCTTGACAACTTTATTGGCAACGGAGGTCACTGTGCCGAATCAGGCAGAGCGCAACACGAAAATTGCCAAAATTCATGAGGAGATCACCAAGACCCAAGAGGATATCGTGGCTGAGAATAACTAAACAACTAAGTGTGAAGGCAGGGTCTCAGATTGATGCAGAGACAAAGCGTGTGACGGCGGAGGCTTGGCACTTAAGTTTGGATCAGAACGCATCTAAGGCAGTATTCCAGAGGAGGTACCAGAGTTGCCTGCCGTTGACATATGACCCAAGGAATTTGTTTGATACTCATGGGGCATGTCCAAGCAATCCAGATGCAAGGGTGAATCCTCAGTTAAACCTAGATATGCTAGGGAATCGGGCGACGGTTCAACCTCGCCAGCCTGAGCCGGCACGGAGGAAGGAGCGGGTGCCTAACCCGCCCCCAATCAGACACCGCCTCAACGTGTTCTGATGCCACCCGGACACTTCTCTAACCCGATAGATAACATGTTAGCAGCAGCAACCTAGCTGGCAACGATTCCAAATACAAGTGACTCACCAGTCGTGGCCGAAACTCGGAATGCAGTTGAGCTCTTACAGATAGCCATTGCACAGCAAGCGGCTTACTAATAGGTGCATTCAACTCCCCTCCCAATCTGTAGTTACAGTCGGCGTATTGAGTCGCCTGTAGTCTCTAGCAATGAGCAGCGACGTAACCCTCCCCTTAACCCGAAGACTGATGCTCAAGCGGCCGACCAGGGGGCTTATGAGCAGCCTCCGGTGACCCCTTCAGCTTCAGTGGGAGCCGGTGCAATTTCAAGGTTTGTTGGAGTGTCGTGTTTAGTACCGGCTTTGCGTAACGAGCGTCTGCCCAAAGATTTTAAGGGCCCTCGCAAGGTGCCCAATTATAAAGCTGATCTCCCTCCTGAGTCTTGGATTGAGAGTTATGAGTTAGCCATGGAGATGTTGGATGTCAAAGATGTCGTCTGTGTTAAATACTTTACTATGATGTTGGAAGGGCCGGCTCATACTTGGTCAAAAGGCTTACCTCCTAATTCTATTAGTTCATGGGCGGAATTGAAGGCGCGTTTCCTCAAAAAAAAAAATTCAAGAGACATGCAAGCAGTCTCTGGTGATTATTGATCTGGATCACTGCTTGCAGCATGAGGATGAGTCGGCCCATCATTGGGTCCGACGGGTCTCCGCTGTTATTCACTTGTCTGAAGTACTACAGCGGGTCAGGCGGTTCTGATCTTAGAGAAGAATTGTCACTTCGTCCCCCTTAAGCAGAAGCTTGGGCGGTTCAAGCACATTGATAACCCACAAGTATAGGGGATCACAACAGTTTTCGAGGGTAGAGTATTCAACCCAAATTTATTGATTCGACACAAGGGGAGCCAAAGAGTATTCTCAAGTATTAGCAGCTGAGTTTTCAATTCAACCACACCTGAAAGACTTAATATCTTGAGCAAAGTATTTAGTAGCAAAGTAGTATGGAAGTAATGGTAACAGTGGCAAAAGTAACAGTAGCAGTTTTGTAGTAATCATAACAGTGGCACCGGAGAAGTAACTAAGCAAAGATCAATATGTGAAAATCTCGTAGGCAATGGATCAGTTATGGATAATTATGTTGGATGCGATTCCTCATGCAACAGTTATAACATAGGGTGACACAAAACTAGCTCCAGTTCATCAATGTAATGTAGGCGTGTATTCCGAATATAGTCATATGTGCTTATGGAAAAGAATTTGCATGACATCTTTTGTCCTACCCTACCGTGGCAGTGGGATCCTACTGGAAACTAAGGGAAATTAAGGCCTCCTTTTAATAGAGTACCGGACCAAGGAATTAGCACTAAGTAAATACATGAACTCCTCAAACTACGGTCATCACCAGGAGTGGTCCTGATTATTGTCACTTCAGGGTTGCCGGATCATAACACATAGTAGGTGACTATTGACTTGCAAGATAGGATCAAGAACTCACATATTTTCATGAAAACATAATAGGTTCAGATATGAAATCATGGCACTCGGGCCCTAGTGACAAGCATTAAGCATGGCAAAGTCATAGCAACATCAATCTTAGAACATAATGGATCCTAGGGATCAAACCCTAACAAAACTAACTCGATTACATGGTAAATCTCATCCAAGCCATCACCGTCTAGGAAGCCTACGATGGGATTACTCATGCACAATGATGAGCATCATGAAATTGGTGATGGAGGATGGTTGATGATGACGATGGCGATGGATTCCCCTCTCCGGAGCCCCGAACGGACTCCAGATCAGCCCTCCCAAGGAAGAACATGGCTTGGCGGCGGCTTCGTATCGTAAAACGTGATGAATCCTTCTCTCTGATTTTTTATCTCCCCAAAAGTGAATATATGGAGTTGGGGTTGAGGTCGGTGGAGTCCCAAGGGGCCCACGAGGCAGGGGGCGCGCCCTAGGGGGGACGCGCCCTGCACCCTCGTGGATTGGGTGTGGGCCCCCTGATGTTGATTCTTTCGGCAATATTTTTTATTAATTCCAAAACGCGTCTCCGTGGATTTTCAGGTCATTCGAAGAACTGTTATTTCTGCACAAAAATAACACCATGGCAGTTCTGCTAAAAATAGCGTCAGTCCGGGTTAGTTCCATTCAAATCATGCAAGTCAGAGTCCAAAACAAGGGCAAAAGTGTTTGGAAAAGTAGATACGTTGGAGACGTATCATGCACTTGCCATGGCATGGGGGAACTCATGGCGGCTCTCACTAAATATGCAGATTTGATAACACGAAGGATCCTGGTTGTAATGATGATAAATCCAATAAAGGAAAGAAGAATGGCAATGGTAAGGGTCAGCAGCAGAATATAACAGGGAACAATGGCAACAACCAGGGTAATGGTGGTAAGCGGAGACACCCCGATGGGGGGGTTAGATTTAGTGGCTAACACCAACACTGGGCATAAAAACCAACACCGCAACGGTAATGGTAAGCCGCCTTTTGGAGCAAAGCCTTTCAATATTGAGGCAATCACTATTGCAGGATGCTGCTAACGCGACACTATGATAAGAGAACCTTCGACGAAACTGTTTGCGATGCAATAATCGCAAACGGTGGTGTAAAAAACCGTCAAAAAAGGTGCAAAATTTTTGCGATGAAGGATGCATCAAACACGGTTCAAATTTTTTTTGTGTGTGTGATGCAGGGCATACGGTTCTAATCAATGAACTATTTGCGATGAGGAAGAAGAACAGAAACGGGAAGCCATATGAAGGCGTGTGCGATATACGACATACAGTTCACTCAGATTTACTGCTTGTGATGAGGCAGAACAACAGAAACGGGCAGCTGGATAAAGGTGTGCGTGCGATTGAGGGCATACGCTTCAGAAGGATTAACTGTTTTTGATTAGGCAATAGAACAGAAATGGTCAGATCAAAGTGTCTGCAATTGATGGCATACACTTCACATGGATGAACTGTTTGCGATTAGTCACAAGAAACAGAAATAGTTAGACATATCAACGTGTGTGCGCTAGACAGGCACACATTCTAATTAAAAGAAGCATGCGCGATGGTAATAACAAACGCGCACGATTCTTGGAACAAGATGTGTGCTGACATTGCCTATTGCGGTGCACCCTATCGTGCAAACGCCACGTACGCGACCGAGAAAGCGTGCCCACGTTACACCGTCCAGAAATAGTGCCGCACTTAGAAATTAAAGAACCGTCAATAAATTTTGAGCCTGCATCCCATCACATTCCAAATTGCAAACCTGTTCACACCAATCAAAACCTAAATGGTTTCCCACTTAGGAGCGTATTAGTACTCGGTTATAAATACTACTACTCCAAGATGAATGCATATTCCTCCTCAACTCCTCATCCACAAAAACAAAAAAGTCATTCATCATTGTTCCCTTGCGTCTGCCATGGCCAGCGTGAGCTCTGGGTCAAGAGATTGCCACTAGGGAGAGGCGAGCATGGAAGCGGAAGCATGAGAGATGTCCCGCCTCGCCGCGAAAGCAGCCGACATGTCCCGCCGCACGACCGTAGAAGCACATAGGTCCCTCCGTGCTACCAAAGTAGCACGGAGGTCATGCCGCATCGTTGATGCAGCAGACTGGTCCGGCTGTGCCACGGAAGCAGCAGAGATGTCCGACCATGCCACAGAAGCAGCAGAGATGTCCCCCCGCACCGCGGAGGCCCGAGAAAATGTCCCGCGGGCAGGCGAGGACTCTTACAGGAGCATACATGCAATCGCCATAGCCAGATGGATCAGATCTCCGGCTGGGCAAGGTTGCAGGACGACATGAAACCCTTGTTTGAACAGGCTACTGACGTCATCCGGCAACTAAGGGAGAGCAATGTGAAGCTCCAGGACGAGCGCAACCTGCTGAGGGCGAAGATCGTTGGAAGTGCGGAGCAGCAGGAGGAGACCACTGTTTTGTTGAAGAGGACCAGCATCATCGTCGAGAAACTTATGGACGAGAATGCCATGCTGCGCATGAAGTGCAAAAGGCTGGTGGAGGAATCCATGGATTCTCCCAAACACCATATTGAGGATGGGAAAGAGCTCATCGCCGCGGAGACTAGTTCCCGCGGCCTGCAGCAACGCATCAAGAAAGTAGAGATCATCGAGCCAGATCGTTGTCTTCCTTCTTCTTTTGCCCTTGTGTATTTCGGGCGTTGCCGCATGTGGCTTTTTTTAATTATGTTCCTAAATATGTAAGACAATTATTATCCACTGTCATCATCCTTATATTCATCATGCTTGCTATAAGTCGCAATCGATGCTATATAGGTCCGTCGGATCTTACATCAAGATCCGTGCAAAACTTTCTTTTTAGATTTTCATTTTTCTCTCTTAAATCTCAGTCCAGTGAGATATAGCCACGCTGTGAAATAGGGGCTCAGGCGCCATTAATGGATACGTTGGGAGGGAGATGCACGGCAGATAGAAGTCAAAGGGCTCTCCTCCCGATGAGCACACGCAGGGGTCTGGTCACACGCCTCCCATACTCAAATAGCTACCCCATACGACACATCATCGCCAATTAAAAAAGGGGACGCGTGGCGGCACGTAATTGTAAGTAGAACACCCACAGTTTTCAATAATAGTTGTGCTCCCAATTTGTAACATGATAGCACTTGTTCTAAAATGACTTTGTTCATTGTTAATGTGTGCACCTTTGCAAATCGGACAGAAAAATTACCACAACATGTTGGTGCCATGTCATGACACCATGCCAAGTTTCATGATTTTCAGGCGTGTTTTGGATTTACAAGAATTAAAAAACCAAGTTTCTCAATATTTCCGGCAAGCCACGACGCCCAGATGTTTGAATTTCATTCCCATTTCTTGCATGGGACCTAGAAATTCACCCAAGGACACACATGTGATTTTTCAACCAACTTTGGTGCACTGAAGCATGTGCTTGTATTTCAAATTTGAATTATGCACATTAAATGCCCAGAAATTCAATTAATGTATAACAAAGGCCAAACAATCCCAGAATAATTCCAAAATTTAGCATGATACTTCTATTTGGTCTAATTTGCATGTGTAAAAAAATTAAGGCGGGAGAAGGCAGTGTACGTATATCATTTCGCATACGGAGGTGACACGTTCCCTCTCGGAACCATGAGCCTTCTTGAGAGAAGCTCCGGTTTGCAAGCAGCTCATACCAAAGCTTGTCTCAATTCGGCTAAAAAAATTACTGCAGCATATTGGTGTCATGTCATGACACCATGCCAAGTTTCATGATTTTCAGGCGTGTTTTGGATTTACATGAATTAAAAAACCAAGTTTCTCAATCTTTCCGACCGAGCCACGATGCCCAGATGTTTGAATTTCATTCTCATTTCTTGCATGGGACCTAGAAATTCACCCAAGGACACACATGTGATTTTTCAACCAACTTTGGTGCACTGAAGCATGTTCTTGTAGTTCAAATTTGAATTATGCACATTAAATGCCCATAAATTTAATTAATGTATAAAAAGGCCAAACGAACCTGGAATAATTCCAAAATTTAGCACGATACTTCTATTTGGTATAATCTACCTGTGTAAAAAAATTAAGGTGGGAGAAGGCAGTGTACATATGTTGTTTCTCACACGAAGGTGGTACGTTCCTCGGAACCACGAGCCTTCTTGAGAGAAGATCCGGTTTGCAAGCATCTCATACCAAAGCTTGTCCCAATTCGGCCAAAAAATTTACCGCAGCATGTTGGTGCCATGTCATGCCACCATGTCAAGTTTCATGATTTTCAGGCGTGTTTTGCATTTACATGAATTAAAAAACCAAGTTTCTCAATCTTTCCGACCGAGCCACGATGCCCAGATGTTTGAATTTCATTCTCATTTCTTGCATGGGACCTAGAAATTCACCCAAGGACACACATGTGATTTTTCAACCAACTTTGGTGCATTGAAGCATGTGCTTGTAGTTCAAATTTGAATTATGCACATTAAATGCCCAGAAATTCAATTAATGTATAAAAAGGCCAAACGAACCCAGAATAATTCCAAAATTTAGCATGATACTTCTATTTGGTCTAATCTACCTGTGTAAAAAAATTAAGGCGGGAGAATCAAGTGTACGTATGTTGTTTCGCACACGGAGGTGACATGTCCTCTCTTGGAAACACGAGCCTTCTTGAGAGAAGATCCGGTTTGCAAGAAGCCTATACCCAAGCTTGTCCCAATTCGGCCAAAAAAAATTACCACAACATGTTGGTGCCATGTCATGACACCATGCCAAGTTTCATGATTTTCAAGCGTGTTTTGGATTTACATGAATTAAAAACCAAGTTTCTCAATCTTTCCGTCCGAGCCACGACACCCAGATGTTTGAATTTCATTCCCATTTCTTGCATGAGACCTAATTCACCCAAGGACACACATGTGATTTTTCAACCAACTTTGGTGCACTGGAGCATGTGCTTGTAGTTCAAATTTGAATTATGCACATTAAATGACCAAAAATTCAATTAATGTATAAGACAGGTCCAAACGAACCCGGAATAATTCCAAATTTTAACACGACTCTCATATAGTTCTATGTTGCCTTTGTAAAAAAACAAGGGGGGGAGGCAGCGTATATCGTTTCAAACACAAAGCTGACACGTCCCCCCTCGGGAACCATGAGTCTTCTTGAGAGAAGCCCCGGTTTGCAAGAAGCTTATACCAAAACTTGTTCAAATACGGCCAATTTTTTTACCACGACATGTTGGTGCCATGAAATGACACCATGCCAAGTTTCATGATTTTTGGGCGAGTTTTGAATTTCCAGGAATTTAAAAACCAAGTTTCTCAATGTTCCCGGTCGAGCCACAACGCCCAGATGTTTAAATTTCATTCTCATTTCTTGCATGGGACCTATAAATTCACCCAAAGACACACATGTGATTTTTCAACAAACTTTGGTGCACTAGAGCATGTGCTTGTAGATCAAATTTGAATTATGCACATTAAATGCCGAGAAACTCTATTAATGCATAAAAATGCCAAACAAACCCAGAATAGTTCCAAATTTAAACACGACACTCATGTAGTTGCATGTTCACTATACATAAATGTTCTAGCAATTCAAACACCATCCTTTCCCTCCGTAACACCATTTTGTCTTTCAAAACATAATGAAAAAACAGGTATACCACAAACAGTTTACTAGAAACAATCGTGTGTGATGCGATATAAAATATCTTGGCGCACCGTCATGTCTGGCTTACGCAGGAAGCTTCGTCGTCTACAGTCCATCGCCCCCGCTTGAACCACACTTGCGCGCCAGTTTCTCGAGGCACCGAGCGATGTTTTTCTGCCACCACGGAAATATCTATCTTCCCGCCCTCTCCCTCCCACCAAAAGCAACATTTCCACTGTTCCTCCTGGCTTTCCTAGTTCAAACCTTCACTGCTACTTACTGGGAGCTCAGCCTCCTCGCCGGTGACCCTTTTTCTTGCAGTGTCGCCTCCTCGCCGGCTACCCTTCTTCTTGCAGCACCACCTCCTCACTAGCGACCCTTCTTCTTGCAGCGCCGCCTCCTCGCCGGCGACCCTTCTTCTTGCTGTGCGGCCTCCTTGCCGTCGACCCTTCTTCTTGTTGTGCGGCCTCGTCGATATGGTCAGGTAATCCACACCCCACCCACACCATCCTCCTCCTTTCCCATCCCACATGCCCCGACCGACGATGCGACACCTTCCGCCGAAATCATTGTCCATCTTCTCCAATTAAGTGCCGCCCACAGTCATTTTGCATGCAGTATAACATGGAGCTCAGTAGCATCTGGCAGCAGAGAAGCAAATCGCGGCCGCACGCATGCACGATGTTGCTATGGCTGCCATGCGTGCCGACTGCCAGATCTTGGAGGATCACCTCGTCTTCGAGGCCACCGTCGACACCGCCACGAGGTTTTCTACTTTAAAATACAATTCGTGTTGTTTTCTCGAGGCCACCGCCAGTGCCTTCTAGTGATTTGTCCTCTGTAATGTTAATATGAAATCTGATGTTCAGTTAACAGTTTGGTCCTCGGAAATGTAATGTTCAATTAACACTTTGGTCCTCTGAAATGTAATGTTCAATTAACAGTTCGGTCCAACAACTGCTACATTTTGTAGTACTGTTCTCAAGCATTCTTTGTTTTGTTAACTGTCATATCTTCTAGTACATGTTTCTATTCTTCAATGTCATGCTCAGTTAACTATTTTGGTTCATTTGCTCTATTGTCCATTTAACTGTTTGGTTCAGTTCTGCAATTTGATTTTGCTTTGCTGTGGGTACAATTTTGTATTGTTATGCATGTGAAATAAATTGAATTTGGCTGTACTCAATACATATTCTACTGATAGTATGGTACCTCTTAGTTAACCTGATCAAGATCTTCCTTATGTGTTTTGCAGGGAAACAATGGAAGACACTGCGGTTTACCATCGAGGTTTGTTCAAGAATGGTCCTTTCGCTAATAGCACATTATTGTGCAGTTGTAGGAATCATTCTAATATTTAGGTTTCTTACAATTTGATCTTGCACATGTAGGTCCTGTTGTCAGAGGCTTAGACCCATTGTTCGACCCATTTTGCATATGGGGAAATGAGATGTCCATGAATATCAGTCAAGTCAAGAAACTCAGAAAGATTGTTAGGATGAAGAAACTTGCGGCGAATAACAACAAGATCTTTCTTTGCACAATGAAGAAGGCATCAGTCAACTATAGGATGGTACTACCTCTTTTACCTTTTTTTACCCCTTGCGCCATTTCAAAATTTATAACAGCAATTTATGCGTATCTTTATTTTCAGTAATTTTCAAAGTAGTTCACCGATGATTACCTCTCAAACCACCTGCATGGTCAAGAGGCGAGGAAGGTATTCATTCAACACCCACAGTACAATATTGAAGTCTTGTTAAAAAAGGACGAAGGTTGGGCGGGTAATTATCCATAGCCACTCGCCTAAAGTTGCAAGGACATTCAACATTACTGAAGGCTCAATATTTGCCTTCCGCTTCTATAGTTTCCCAGATGAGATTCATCTATCTATTTACCGTATATGATGCTACATTCCAAAGGTTTTTGATGTTCCATATGAAACTTGTTGCTATTGTGTAATGGCGTAACTGAGTGCCATAGTTATTTGATGTAATTTGATTATGAAATCCTACTTGCTGTTATATTATACGGATATGAAATATCTGGTGTGTTTTATAAGAAATATCAATTTGATTAGTACATGGATTATCAATAATAGGCTAATTACCCTGCTTATTGGGGTTTTCTATTGCAGACGGTTACTCAGACAACACCATGGGTGATGAACTCAAACAACCCGCACGGTTTCTAGAAAGTAGGCGTGTTCGATCAGCTAACAATCACACACGGCTTCCGGCGGAGAACTTTTTGCGTTAGGCAACCTTGCACAAACATTTCCACACAGAAAACTATGTGTGATATACATACGAACGGAAATGTTTTTCTGGGGTTCACTGGTGGGATGTACATACAAACGGAAACAATTGGGTTTCGATGCCCTGTCAGATTGCACACGAGCTCATTTTGCCCCAGCCTGTGTGCCAGGAGGGCCTATCCCCGATGGTTTCTGGGTCATGTGGGAAGGACCCCCCTATCACCCACACTCACTTGGCGACAGTTCCAAATACCATTGCGGAAAGGGGTTAAAAACCGTTTGTATAGCAGGTCTCTACACCAGTGAATGCTTAATGACCCTTGCCCGAAGCATAGTCTTCCCAACCGACCGTCTACTCATGCCTAGAAGGATTGTTACATTATGCAGGAGTTCAGAAATCACAGCCTTAACCAGCTTCATGGTAACAGCAATGGGCCGCCTGGCGGGTCAGGATCCGGTTCTCAGGGGTCCGACTTTGGTGGTGGCGGCTCAAATTCTGGTTATTAGGGTCAAAGTAACCATGGTTGCCATAATCAGCAGCCTGGTCAGGGTAAGCAGCAGCAAAATAATCAGTCAAGATATCAGAGTAATCCAAAACTACTTAATGGGGGTTCAATATCATGTCTTTACTATGAATACAAGTAACCGTGACAGGAAGATTCATAAGCGACTTGTCAATGCTGCTGAGCCGGCAATACCCCAATACATACGAAGTTCAGAGCATACGATCACATGGAGTCAGGAGGATCACCTGCCCCAGGTGGACAATCCGGGTCATCTGGCATTAGTGGTAGCCCCTCGGGTAGGTGGCTATAAATTCACTAAGGTACTTATGGACGGTGGTAGCAGCATCAACATCGTGTACTATGATACTTTTTGACGGATGAATTTAACTGAGAAGGATCTCAAGCCATCCTCCACAGTCTTCCATGGAGTGTGATACATCTCCAACGTATCTATAATTTTTTATTGTTCCATGCTATTATATTATCTGTTTTGGATGTTTTATATGCATTAATATGCTATTTTATATTATTTTTGGGACTAACCTATTAACCTAGAGCCCAACGTCAGTTTATGTTTTTCTGCATGTTTTAGAGTTTTGTAGAAAAGGAATACCAAACGGAGTCCAAACGGAATAAAACTTTTGGGGTGATCTTTGGTGGACCAGAATCAAACCAGGAGACTTGGAGATGAAGTCGGAGAAGCAATGAGGCGGCCACTAGGGTGGAGGGCGGCCCCCTACCTCGTGGGCCCTTGGAGCTCTCCTGACCTAATTCTTACGCCCATATATACTCTTATACCCCAAAACCATCAAGGGGAGCCACGAAAACACTTTTCCACCGCCGCAACCTTCTGTACCCGTGAGATCCCATCTAGGGGCCTTTTCAGCGTCCTGCCGGAGGGGGATTCGATCACAGAGGGCTTCTACACCAACACCATTGCCCTTCCGATGAAGCGTGAGTAGTTTAGACCTACGGGTCCATAGCTAGTAGCTAGATGGCTTCTTCTCTCTCTTTGATTCTCAATACCATGTTCTCCTCGATGTTCTTGGAGATCTATTCGATGTAATACTCTTTTGCGATGTGTTTGCCGAGATCCGACAAATTGTGGATTTATGACCAGATTATCTATGAATATTATCTGAGTCTTCTCTGAATTCTTATATGCATGATTTGATATCTTTGCAAGTATCTTCGAATTATCGGTTTAGTTTGGCCTAGTAGATTGGTTTTTCTTGCAATGGGAGAAATGCTTAGCTTTGGGTTCAATCTTGCGGTGTCCTTTCCCAGTGACAGTAGGGGCAACAAGGCACGTATTGTATTGTTGCCATCGAGGATAAAAAGATGGGGTTTTCATCAGATTGCTTGAGTTAATTCATCTACATCATGTCATCTTACTTAATGCATTACTCTGTTCTTTATGAACTTAATACTCTAGATGCAGGCAGGAGTCGGTCGACGTGTGGAGTAATAGTAGTAGATGTAGAATCGTTTCGTTTTACTTGACACGGACATGATGCCTATGTTCATGATCATTGCCTTAGATATCGTCATAATTATGCACTCTTCTATCAATTGCTCGGCAGTAATTTGTTCACCCATCGTATTATTTGCTATCTTGAGAGAAGCCACTAGTGAAACCTATGGCCCTCGGGTCTCTTTTACATCATATTAAGTCTCTTTTCCATCATACTAGTTTCCGATCTACTATTTTGCAATCTTTACTTTTCAATCTATAAACCAAAAATACCAAAAATATTTACTATCAGATCTCACTTTTGCAAGTAACCATGAAGGGATTGACAACCCTTTATCGCATTGGGTGCAAGTTTGTTGATTGTCTGTGCATGTATTCGGTGACTTGTGCGTTGTCTCCTACTGGATTGATACCTTCTCAAACTGAGGGAAATACTTAATCTACTTTGCTGCATCACCCTTTCCTCTTCAAGGGAAAAAACAACGCAAGCTCAAGAGGTAGCAGGAAGAATTTCTGGCGCCATTGCCGGGGAGATCTACACCAAGTCAAGCCATACCAAGTACCCATAATAAACTCTCATCTCCTGCATTACATTATTCATCATTCGCCTCTCGTTTTCCTCTCTCCCACCTCTAAAATGATTTTCGAAAATATTTGCCTTTTCTTCGCCCCTCTTCCATTTGTTTTCTTCGCTTGCTTTTTGTGTGCTCGTGTGTTGGATTGCTTGCTTTGTCACGATGGCTCAAGATAATACCAAATTGTGTGACTTTTCCAACACAAACAACAATGATTTTATTAGTACTCTGATTGCTCCCACTACTAATGCTGAATCTTGTGAAATTAATGTTGCTTTGCTGAATCTTGTTATGAAAGATCAATTTTGTGGCCTTCCTAGTGAAGATGATGCATCCCATCTAAACAATTTCTTTGATTTGTGTGATATGCAAAAGAAGAAAGATGTGGATAATGATATTGTTAAATTGAAGCTATTTCTGTTTTTGCTTAGAGATCATGCTAAAACTTGGTTTTCATCTTTGCCTAAAAATAGTATTGATTCATGGAACAATTGTAAAGATGCTTTCATCTCTAAGTATTTTCCTCCCGCTAAGATCATCTCCCTTAGGAATGACATTATGAATTTTTAGCAACTTGATCACGAACATGTTGCACAATCTTGGGAGAGGATGAAATTGATGATACGAAATTGCCCTACACATGGTTTGAATTTGTGGATGGTTATACAAAAAAATATGCTGGATTGAATTTTGCTTCTAGAAGTCTTTTAGATTCGGCCACGGGAGGCACTTTTATGGAAATTACTTTAGGAGAGGCTATGAAACTTCTAGATAATATCATGGCTAATTATTCTCAATGGCACACCGAAAGATCCACTAGTAAAAAAGTGCATGCGTTGACGAGATTAATGTTTTGAGTGGAAAGATGGATGGACTTATGAAATTATTTGCTAATAAGAGTACCTCTTTTGATTTTGTAGGGATAGCTTTCTTTGGCCATGTTATTTTGAGAAGACATGATTGCTTGTTAGTATGCTTGAAGTATTATTGTTTTTATGTCAATATTAAACTTTTGTCTTGAATCTTTCGGATCTGAACATTCATGCCACAATAAAGAAAATTACATTGATAAATATGTTAGGTAGGATTGCACATCAAAAATTCTATTTTTATCATTTACCTACTCGAGGACGAGCATGAATTAAGCTTGGGGGTGCTTGATACGTCTCCAACGTATCTATAATTTTTATTGTTCCATGCTATTATATTATCTATTTTGGATGTTTTATATGCATTAATATGCTATTTTATACTATTTTGGGACTAACCTATTAACCTAGAGCCCAGTGTCAGTTTCTGTTTTTTTGCCTCTTTTAGTGTTTCGCACAAAAGGAATACCAAATGGAGTCCAAACGGAATAAAACTTTCGCGATCATCTTTCTTGGACTAGAAGCAAACCAGAAGACTTGGAGATGAAGTTGGAGAAGCAATGAGGCGGCCACGAGGGTGGAGGGCACGCCCCCTACCTCATGGGCCCCTCGGAGCTCTCTTGACCTAATTCTTTCGCCCATATATACTTTTTACCCCAAAACCATCAGGGGGGCACGAAAACACGTTTCCACCATCGCAACCTTCTGTACCCATGAGATCCCATCTAGGGGCCTTTTCCGGCGTCCTGCCGGAGGGGGATTCAATCAGGGAGGGCTTCTACACCAACAACATTGCCCTTCCGATGAATCGTGAGTAGTTTACCACAGACCTACGGGTCCATAGCTAGTAGCTAGATGGCTTCTTCTCTCTCTTTGATTCTCAATACCATGTTCTCCTTGATGTTCTTGGAGACCTATCTGATGAATTGTGGATTTATGATCAGATTATCTATGAATATTATTTGAGTCTTCTCTGAATTCTTATATGCATGATTTGATATCTTTGCAAGTCTCTTAGAATTATTGGTTTAGTTTGGCCTACTAGATTGATCTTTCTTGCAATAGGAGAAGTGCTTAGCTTTGGGTTCAATTTTGCGGTGTCCTTTCCTAGTGACAGTAGGGGCAGCAAGGCACGTATCATGAGAGAAGCCACTAGTGAAACCTATGGCCCCCGGGTCTCTTTGACATCATATTAAGTCTCTTTTCCATCATACTAGTTTCCTATCTACTATTTTGCAATCTTTTACTTTCTGATCTATAAATCAAAAATATCAAAAATATTTACTTTACCGTTTATCTATCTCTCTCAGATATCACTTTTGCAAGTAACCGTGAAGGGATTCACAACCCCTTTATCGCGTGGGGTGCAAGTTTGTTGATTGTTTGTGTAGGTATTCAGTGACTTGTGCATTGTCTCCTACTGTATTGATACCTTGGTTCTCAAACTGATGGAAATACTTACTCTACTTTAATGCATCACCCTTTCCTCTTCAATCAAAAAACCAACGCAAGCTCAAGAGGTAGCAGAGTGGTGCCTGGTAATTCAGCATACTCGGTGGGAAAATTGTCCTGGAAGTAGCCTTTGGTGATGATTATGATTACAGGGTAGAGATACTATGGTTCGAAGTGGTCAACATCAAGAGTCCGTATCATGCTTTATTCGAATGACTGGCTTATGTTAAGTTCATGGCTCGCCCTTGCTATTTATATTTACAGCTCAAGATGCCAGGACGAAAAGGGATAATTACATCACATGGTGATCAGAAAGTCTCCTCAGAGTGCGAGGATGGAGATGCAGCTTATGCAGAGTCAGCTTGTGCCACTAAGGAGCTCAAGTTCTACAAAGACAATGTTGACCCGGCTGATATGACCACATTGAAGAAACCAATCGTAGAGTCTGACCCACCCCTCAAATTTAAGTCGGCAAAGGATACCAAACTGGTGGGGTTTGTCCCTGGCAACTCATCGCAGCAGTTCACTGTGGGGGCTAATATGGATCCCAAATAGGAAAGCGCACTCATCGAGTTCATCCGTGAGAATCGGGACATCTTTGCATGGAAACCTTCTGACATACCAGGTGTGCCGAGAGAATTCGCTAAGGACCATTGTTGGGGATATAACTATTGAGTATAAACCGCCCAGGAGGGGCCGGTTTACCCTCAACCATATTGAAGCCCATGAAGACTCAGAAGATGGCATTTTACTATGAAGCTTAGAGGCCCGGAGCCCAATGGCGGATTAGGGCCCATAATAGCAAACTGCCATGGTTATGTAAACTTGTGTTGTAAGTTAGGAAAGGAGAGACTAAGCCGGACCCTTGTATGAGTCGGTCTCGGGACTCTGTAGACCGGCCGGGCGTCAACCTGTGTATATAAAGGGACGACCCGACGGCGGTTCACAGACAACAGATAACAGACAACATCTCGAGACTCAGGCAAAGCATATCTGCTCCCTGATCATCAAAACCCAATCAACCCCATCACAACTAGACGTAGGCTTTTACCTTCATCGAAGGGGCCGAACTAGTATAAAACTCCCGTGTCCCTTGTCTGGTTTAACCCCTTCAAGCTAACCCATAGCGATGGCTCCACGACTAAGTCCTTTCATGAGGACATCTGACGTGTTAATTCCACGACAGTTGGCGCCCCCTGTGGGGCTATTGCACGATGGTGTCAAGTTCTTGAAGGGCTGCTCTGAAGGGCTTAAGGGGTACATGGTCAGCCGGATGACCAAAAGTCGTCGCGGCAAACTCTACATCGACAACGAAGGATGGGGCCCCGAGGCCAGCTCAATTGAGTACAGGTATCGGGTCCCATTTGGTGGAATTCACGTCTTCATCGGCAAGATCGGTGAACCAGGCCCTGAGCTGGACATCTACACCGACCTCGTCGAGACGGCTCAGCGTGCAAGCCCTGCCTAGGTGAAACCCGCCATGAAGCGTGCGTTCGTCGGATGTGTCCATGGGATCGGATCTGAACCAGTGTCTGAAGGTGAGACAGTTATTTATTCCGATGACGAGTCGTCCACTAGTGAAACCGAGTCCCTGTACCAAGTTCAGGATGGTGTGTTCGAAGGATATTCCGATGGTAGCAGTATTCCGGACCTCCTTGAACCGCCAAGTCGGGTTGCTGTTTTCATGGCCGGAACACAGCCCACTCTGCAGTCTTCGTCCAACGCAGCAATGAATACCGGATGTGCAGCCATGGCAGGAGGCCCGGCGCGCCGACCGGCTCAAGTCCTCTCCGATTTGATGGACGCCTGGGCTACCTTGTTGACCACGGCAGTTACCCCAGAGACGCAGGATCAGCATAATGCAAATATTGCGAAGCTGAAGGACCATATAACACATGCCAAGGAGGATCTAGCAATGGAGGATGCTAGGTTGGCTGAAGAACGGGCCGCTTTGGATGCCCAGTCACAGCAAATAGAAGCGCAGAACTACCGACTCTTGTTGGATCAGAATGCAACACATGACGTAATGCGGAGAAAGTACCGGTCACGTCTGCCATTAGTCTACGAGGGAATGAATCTTTTCAACATGCCAGGGGCTGGGCCAAGTAATTCGGTAGCCACAAACCGGACTGACGCACTGAGGGCAGCACCAGATCAACCATGGACGATGGAACCA
This sequence comes from Triticum aestivum, assembly GCF_018294505.1. NCBI lineage: Eukaryota > Viridiplantae > Streptophyta > Magnoliopsida > Poales > Poaceae > Triticum > Triticum aestivum. Next base: position 133,061,845 of record NC_057810.1, on the reverse strand, counting down.
CCTCGACAAACAGATAACCCGCCGCAATACGTGCCTACGCCACCGGGTCACTTCTCAAGTCCTTTGGATAATATGATTACTGCAGCATCTCTCTTGGCAACTATTCCAATGGAGGGAGATTCACTGGCAGCAATTGAGACACGGCGAGCCAGAGATCTTCTTTAAACCGCCGTGTTGCAGCAACAGGCTTATTCCTACAGTTGGGATAGAATTCATTCCACTCCTCGTCCGAGCAAAAGTTACAGCAGGCACATGGATGAACCGGAAGTGTCTAGCAGTGCACGGCACCGGAATGTTCCCCAAAGGCCCAATCTGGCACGTGGTGAAATAAATGCTCAGGATGTGGTGGATAGTGGCAGGGCATGAAGGGAGGCTGCTTTGGCAGCACAACATGCGGGTCGTTATCAACCCGCCCTGGTTCAACCTGCGGCGTCAGTAGACCGTGGTACCGGGTTAGCCTTTAGCTCCTGGGAGTGCCTTGTCTCATTCCGACTCTACGCAATGAGCGACTGCCTAAAGATTTCAAGGGTCCACGTAAGGTGCCGAATTACACGGCGGATCAACCGCCTGAGGCATGGGTCGAAAGTTACGAGATGGCAATGGAGATGCTGGACATGGATGAGGTGGCTTGTGCAAAGTATTTCACGATGATGTTGGAAGGGACAACCCGTACTTGGTTGAAAAACTTACCAGCTAACTCCATCGAATCGTGGGACCAGTTGAAGGCTCGGTTTATAGCCAATTTCAAAGACACCTGCAAATAGCCCATGTCTATTGTGGATCTGGATGCTTGTGTTCAAGGGGAGAACGAGTCAACCACTCATTGGGTGCACCGGGTTTCATAAGTCTTGCATTCTTCAGACCGAATTAACGCTGGTCAAGCAATCATCACTTTGGAACACAATTGCCGGTTTAAGTCACTAAAGATGAAGTTGGGACGGCTCAAGCGCCACTGCGATGACTTGAGCACCCTCATGGCCGCCTTGGTCAAATGCGCCGAGTTTGATAATACCAAGGATCCCGATTCTGATGAGGAGAAACCGGAGAAGGGAAAGAAGAACGGGGGTGCCAAGGGACAGCAACACAACCAAGGAGGCCATGGGAACAACGGTAAGCATAAAGCGGATTCAGATTTTGTGGCTAACGCTAATGTGCAGCGTCGTAAGGGTAAACCACCCCAGTGCGGTGGCGGAACGAATCTGGAGCGTTTGTTGAATCAGCCCTGCCCAAAGGATGGGACCAAGGAGGTACCTGCAACGCATCTCTGGAAGGATTGTCACATTATGAAGGAGTTCAAAAACTCTGATCTTTTCCGATATGATCAGGGGCCATCAGGTGGTTCAGGTCCAGGTTTTCATGGTGGCGGCGGTTCAAACTCTGGATTTCAGAATAATCAAGGCAACCAGAACAACCAAGGTGGTAATAACCAGCAGAATAATCAAGGAAATCAGCAGCAGTCAGGTTACCAGAGTCACCCAAAGCAGTTGAATGGTGGGTAGTATCATGTGTTCACTACTAGTTTGTGCAAGCGTGATCAGAAACTTCACAAGAGGGCAGTTAATACTGTTGAACCGGCAGTACCACGTTATCTGCGGTGGTCCGAACAACCTATTGTGTGGAGTAGAGAGGATCATCCGCCCCAGGTTGACAATCTGGGTCACTTGGCTTTGGTGGTGGCACCTCAGGTAGGAGGTTATAAGTTCACTAAGGTACTCATGGATGGAGGAAGCAGTATCAACATTTTGTATTATGAGACCTTCCATCGCATGGGGTTGACAGACGAGAGTCTTAAACCATCCAACACTGTTTTTCATGGTGTGGTACCAGGTAAATCGGCATATCCTGTTGGTAAGATCGCTTTGGAAGTTGTGTTTGGTGATGAGCACGATTCCCGATCTGAGACATTGACTTTTGAAGTGGTGAGGATCCAGAGCCCGTACCACGCACTGTTTGGGCGAGCGGCTTATGCAAAGTTCATGGCGAGGCCATGTTATATTTACTTGCAAGATGCCGGGTCATAAGGGGACCATTACGGTTCACGGAAGTCGTAAAATCGCTCTAGATTGCGAGGAAGGTGATGCGGCCTATGCTGAGTCGGTTTGTGCTACAGAGGAGCTGAAGTTTTATAAGGAAAATGTTGATCCGGCAGACATGACCCCTCTGAAGAAGCCCACCACCGAGCATGACCCAACCCTACATTTCAAACCGGCTGATGAGACTAAACTTGTTGACTTCGTTCCTCGCGATTTGTCCAAGCAGTTCAACATCAGCACAAATCTGGATCCGAAATAGAAAAGTGCGCTCACCGAGTTCATCCGTGAGAACCGGGACATTTTTGCATGGAAGCCTTCTGACATGCCAGGTGTACCGAGGGAACTCGCTGAGCACACTCTTAATATTGACCCCAAGTTTAAACCGGTCAAGCAATTTCTTCGTCGCTTTAATGAGGAAAGACGCAAGGCAATTGGTGAAGAGGTAGCCCGGTTGTTGGCTGCTGGGTTTATCATTGAAGTATTTCACCCTGAATGGTTGGCTAATCCGGTGCTTGTTCTCAAGAAAAACTACACTTGGCGTATGTGTGTGGAGTACACCGATTTGAATAAAGCTTGTCCGGCTGATCCCTTTGCTCTCCCACGTATTGATCAGATTATTGATGCGATGGCAGGTTGTGAGCGCCTGAGAAGACAGCCTTCATCACTCCCTTTGGAGCCTTCTGCTATGTTTCTATGCCCTTTGGGATCAAGAGTGCCCAGGCAACTTATCAGCGTTGTGTACAGAATTGCCTTCACACGCAGATTGGGCGTAATGTTCATGCCTATGTGGATGACATTGTGGTAAAATCCAGGAAGAAGGAAACACTGATAGATGACCTCAAGGACACGTTTGACAATCTTTGGGTTTACAAAATGATGCTCAATCCGGATAAATGTGTTTTTGGTGTTCCGGCAGGCAAGCTCTTGGGCTTTCTGGTATCCAACAGAGGCATTGAGGCTAATCTGGAAAAAATCAAAGCAATTACATCCCTGGCTAAATCGAAGTGTATCAATGATGTTCAGCGTCTAGTGGGTCGGATTGCAGCCCTTAGTCGGTTTATCAGCCGTTTGGGAGAGAAAGCAATTCCTTTGTATCAGATGTTGAAAAATACGGACAATTTCATCTGGAGTGACGCAGCTAATGTGACTTTTGAGGAGTTAAAGTAGCAGTTGGTTGAACCGCCGGTTCTTGCAGCTCCGGTTGATAATGAACCCTTGCTATTATATGTGGCTGCCAATGCTCGAGCGGTCAGTGTGGCAATTGTGGTCGAGCGTAAGGTGGCTGGGAAGGAGTATCCGGTTCAACGACCGGTGTGTTACATCAGTGAAGTCCTGATTGAATCAAAACAACGCTATCCACATTGGCAGAAGTTGGTGTATGGAGTTTTTATGGCAAGTCGAAAGCTCAAGCAATACTTTCAAGGCCATTCCATCACAGTGGTTAGTTCTGCTCCTTTGGGTGATATAATTCAAAACAGGGAAGCAACTGGCCGGGTTGCAAAGTGGGCAATTGAGCTTGGTCCACATGGTTTGAAGTATGTGCCTCGAACAGCCATCAAATCCCAGACACTTGTGGATTTTATCAATGATTGGACCGAGTTGCAAGCACCAGAGGACAAACCGGATAATACATACTGGACTATTCATTTTGATGGATCCAGGCAATTGGAGGGCTCGGGGGCTGGAGTTGTCCTTACTTCCCCTCGAGGTGATAAAATTTGCTATGTTCTCCGCTTGATGTTTCCCTTTACTAACAATGCAGCTGAGTACGAAGCTTTACTCCATGGTCTTCGGGTGGCTAAAGAGATGAATTTAAGTCAAGTTCGTTGTTTTGGAGATTCTAATCTGGTGGCTCAGCAAGTTTCTGGTACCTCGGATTCTAAGGACCCACTCATGGAGGCTTACAGACGTGAGGTGGATATTGTGGTGGGTCACTTCAAGGGGTATCAGGTTGAGCATATCGATCGGCGCAAAAACGAAGCAGCAGACGCCTTAAGCCGGCTTGGATCTCAGCGCAAACCAGTACCTCCTAATACCTTTTTAGATATCTTGCATAACCCATCTGTTAAGTTGCCTACAGAAGAGCATTTGGGTGTTCCTGATCTGGAGGCTCAATTGGTGGCCGCTTTACACGTTGTGCCGGATTGTACGGTTCCATATCTGGCGTATATGAACCGGGGAGAGTTACCAGATGATGAAGTTCTGGCTCGGCAGATAGTCCGACGATCCAAGTCCATGGTTATTCATAATGGCAAGTTACACCGCTGTAGCGTTTCAGGCGTATTTCAGCATTGTGTTTCTCCGGAAGAAGGCCAAGAGATCCTACGGGAAATTCATGAAGGGGATTGTGGTCATCATGCCGGTTCAAAGTCCCTGGTTGCAAAAGCTTTTCGACATGGTTTCTACTGGCTGATAGCTCATGCTGATGCGGAGGATCTGGTAAAGCGATGTGATGCTTGTTAAAAGTTTTCACGCAGAGCTCATGTTTCGGCTCAAGAACTATGGATGATTCCTATCACTTGGCCTTTTGCCACTTGGGGGCTTGATATGGTGGGACCCTTTAAGCGTTCCAAGGATAAAAAGACCCACATGTTGGTGGCGGTTGATAAATTCACCAAGTGGGTTGAAGCGGAGCCAGTCAGCAAGTGTGATGCGGCTACGGTGGTTCAATTTCTCAAAAAGATTATCTTCCGCTTTGGCTTTCCACACAGTATTATCACGGATAATGGTACAAACCTTTCTAAAGGTGAGATGGAGGACTTCTGTCAGAGAGAGCACATCCGGCTTGACTTAGCATCTGTGGCGCACCCTCAGTCCAACGGTCAAGCAGAGAGAGCCAACCAAGAAATCTTGAAGGTTATTAAACCCCGTCTTATGATTCCCTTGAAGCAGACGTCGGGTTGTTGGGTGGAAGAATTGCCTTCTATCTTATGGAGCATCAACACCACCCCCAATCGATCAACAGGATACACACATTTCTTCATGGTGTACGGGCCAGAGGCGGTCCTTCCAAGTGATATTCGTCATGACTCGCCCCGGGTGGCTAATTATGTTGAAGCGGACAACGAGCAAGCACGCCAAGAGGCGCTGGAACTGTTAGATGAGAAACGGGACATGGCTTTCGCTCGATCGGCGGTTTATCAACAAGACCTGCAGTGTTATCACAGCCGCCGGGTTAGGACAAGAACCTTTCAAGAAGGCGACTTGGTGCTCCGGCTCATCCAGGATCAGACCGACATGCACAAGTTATCCCCACCTTGGGAAGGGCCCTTTGTGGTCAGCAAAAATCTGCACAACGGATCATACTACCTCATTGACGTTCGAGACAACTCACGCAGCTCTGAGGAGGAGACCCGGCGGCCGTGGAACATAGCTCTCCTACGGCCTTACTACACTTGAGCCATAGGCTTTTCTTATGTACATACTTCGACAATGTATATATTATGATCAATAAAGTAAACTAGCATCCTTGCTATAAGCAGGGCCTCTGCTGTTTTTCTCAAAATCTTGAGTTACATGGGGGCTTCAGCTGACAAAGCGGAGTACTACCTGTTAAACCGGCTATCATGCCACAATACAGCTTGGGAGCTTCACACCCAAGGGGCCAAAGAGAGTCTGGATGCTATGCACAGCTCAAACATAGGCACCCAATGAGCACAGCTCATCATGTTACTTGGGGGCTCCTTGTGTCAAATACCAAGGAGTTTGAAAGGACCCTTGTAGCTGGGTATCGACCCACGGCTTGGAAGCCTGGTATATTTACCTAAAACCCCGGGTTAACCTGCCTTCATCAAGTAAGCCACTCCTATCCAGGTAATCCTGGCATGACCCTCCGAACGTTTGACAGTTACTCTCATTGACACCCTGAAATTGTCAAAGTTAAAACGGCGATTGGTTAGTTGGAGGCCCATCTTAAAAGGCTTTGTCAAATGGTTTAACTCAGCGACCTGGCAGCCCATGAAAAGCCTTGAATTTGGGCCTGGCAGCCCTTGAAAAGCCTCGACTACACGATTTTATTTGCGTTTGCCATTTTTTTCTTTTGATAAATTCTATGTTGAACCGGTGTCTATGACCTGGTATGGCTTTTCAGTCATCTTATTAGCCCGGTGTTCCTTAAACCGGCTTGGTTTTCAACTACAAGTTGACAGACCTTATTATCAAACCGGAGTTTCATAACCCGGCCTGGCTTTGACTACTTGTCACCAGTTTTGATCATCTGAGGTTCATTATAACCCGGCATGACTTATTATACGCCATCAATACATGATGGAGTTATTCAAAATTCCAGATTTGGGTCTTCACCCTTATTACAATCAAAGTTTGTAAACCAACTAACGTGATATCACATCACAGGTATGAGTTATTTCATATTTCTTAAGGTTTGATTATTAATCAGGCTTTATCTTGGGCATTATGACCCGTCCGGCGATAAACCGCCAGGACAATTCTTTTTATGCAGACATAGGAATTGCATACTATGATATATGAGGCAACATTGAACTATTCGTGACAGATCACATAAAGTGTTTCCCACTGCATGATGGCAGCAGATCAAAGTATTTTTGCTACCCTATTACAAGGCGCTTCACGGCCCAAAATATGGAATTGTCTTAAACCGGACAGTTTCTGCAATATCCACCGGATTGCCGGATCAAGCTTCATCGCCATGTTGACGCGAAGTGGATGGGTCATCCGGCGTCGGTTCAACCTCCTCCTCCCCATCTAGTGGCTAGAAATCAGTGGTGGTCTAGTCAATCTGGGTTAAGGCCTGAAAGATAGCCTCTTCACTTATAAGTTCAGTCGGATCAATGTCAGGGGCGTAAGTGTGCTTACGGGTTGGCGGGATAAGATTTTGCACATCCGGAATAACAGCCTCAACCCGTTTGTTGTTAGCATCATAGAAGGACCGGTGAACTGTCAAGTTTGCTTCTTCCGGCAACTGACTTGCCATAGGACGCATCTCCCTTGTCACATTTTTGGGGGCTTCGTTGTCAAACACTGCCCCGTTTTCTTGTTCACTGGGAAAGCCCTTGGCAATATCGACCGGATCAAGGTCAGCTATCCATGCTTTGGCTCGGGTAAGTGCTAACAAAGCGCCAGCCCTGGCAGCGGATCGCTTCATTTCTTCTATCTATGCTGGCATCATAGATAACCTGGCCAAAGTGTCCTTGATAAGAGTTGGGGCCGCATTGTCATAGGAAGTTGCACAGCTAACCCGTTGGGCACCGGTATACAGCTGTTCAATCAGCATATAGGCGGCCTTGAGCTTCATCCGTATATCAGAGCCCAGATGCGCAATGCGGCTACCTACAGCGGTTTAAGGATTTCATGTTAAACCGGCAAAATTTCAAAGCGGAACATTCACAAAGCCTTAGCAAACGGTACTTACCAAATATTGCAGAGGTCATGGCATTGACTTGGTGCTTTAATCTTGAAAGCTCTTCCGCCACCGGTTTAAGAGCCGAATCAGCGTCTTCCGCCCGCTTCAGCAATCCAGCCTTTTCGGTATCCCAGTTGGCCCGCTCAGACTTGAACCACTCTTTGAGCTGCTCCATGGTGGTTAAGGCGGTTTTCAATTCATCCCTGGCCATGGTGGTTTCTGCTTGTTGGGTTTTCAGATTTTCTTGAAGATCGGCAATTTGAGAGACTTGTTGATTTATCTCACTCTGCAACAATTAGAAGGGCATGTCAATACCTTTTTGAAAGTCCCAAGCATATAACCAGTTATACACTTGGCACTTGGGGGCTAATGTGGGTCACTTTTTCTACTGATTGTCGAAGTCCCACGGATTAATACAAGTTTTAATCATGGCACTTGGGGGCTAATGTGTGTTTGATCAAAAATACACAAGGAAAATCAACAAAGTACAGTATGAAATATACAAAGTCCCGGTTTGACTTTCTAAGACAAACCGGCCCTTGGGGGCTACAATGCAATGAAGGTACAGGATAAAGGATCAAACGGTTTACCTCATAGCGCTCCTTCATCAAATTTACCAAACCAGCTTCATAGTCCCGGCTGGTGAAGATACGGTTTAAGAAACCGGAATGAAGGTCCTGAGCAGACAAATCAGCATAGTCTGACAAATCGGTCTTGCCTTTCCCCTTGTTCATAAACGCAAATTCATCCTTGGTGGAATGTTTTTATAAAGCAACTGGATTGCCTGGGGTGGTATATGCAGTGCCAGTAATAACAACATCATCATCCTTGGCTGGGCTTGATGGATTGACATTCTCCTTAGCAGGGCTTGGCGCTTTGGCAACAGGGCTCGACAGTTTGGTAATAGGGCTTGGCGGATCAACAGTTGGACTTGGAGGGGTGGCATCAGGAGTTGATGTATCAACCTCTGCCTCCGGTTCATCTTCTGGCGGGTTAGCATCAGCGCCTGGGTTTTGCGGAGCAGAGTGGTCTGTGGCAATCTCGGGATTTTCGCCCTCATTCTCTGGGGTCTTCTCTGGATCAACATCGTCAGTACGGTCGCTGGTCTTGGCTTTCTTACTCAATCGGGCCTTGGCGCTACAACATCCAAAGTTAGAATATGATAAACCGATGCATGAAGAAACAAATTGAGGAACAGTGTACTTACCCAGCGACGGTCTTGAGGGGAGGCAGCTGAGTGGTTGATGAACCGCCAGACGAGTTGGAAGATGCCTGATAATTCGGATCAGACGGATTGAGTGGGCATTGGAAGAAACCCTTCAAAGGATAAAGTTTTTCAGGAGAACAAGTCACCTCTGGACGACGTTTCCCAGTTGGTGTATCTAGTAAACCGGACGAGGTGATCTGCTGGCCACTGTGCCGGGTTGTGCGATGTTCTGCAGCTTGCTGTGTCTTTAAAGAAAATTTTGGATCCAAATGAGCAAGGCAGTGAGAGTGTTTTACTTTCTGAACTGTGTGGCGAACTCTATGAACCGACACAAGATCTGAATCGGAAGAAAGAGTGATTACCTCGACATGGTCTGCATGGCTGGCCTCAGTGTCGTCTTGGGAATAATCATTGTCAATAAGATGTACGAATAAGGAACCAAGTGAGTCAAGTTCTACCTCTGCGTCTGATTCCTCATCTTCTGGCGGATCAGAAGACTCGGCGGTTTTCTTCTTGGAAGTTTTCTTGGTGGCCTTAGTCTTTGCACGAGGAGCCCTGGCCGGTTTAGTCTGTTTCTAGAAGGAGCTATTGGCCTGTGACATTAAGACAAAGAAATGTTAGCACATAATTAAAGCGGAGGCGATTCAGTAAGTATTAAGATGAACTTTACCGCTGGTGGAGGGTTGGAGACGCAAAAAGGTGGCAACCCGGTTTGACTGCATGCAGATATTGTTTCATCGAGCATCTTCTTCACAGATTCAGTAACTTCCAGGTCCGTCATTACTACTTCATTATAGTGTTGAGGGTCTTTCACGTTGCCAGTATATTGATGCATCAATCCGGGGCGGCGGCTTAAAGACAAAATGCCCCAAGATACCCAGCAGCGGACGAGGTCAATGCCTGTCAAACCGTTGGCCATGACAGCCCGGAGCTTGGCGAGTTGAGGTGCAAAGTTTTTCTGTTCTGCGATGGATAAGCGTGAAGGTAATGGGTGACCGTTGCTAAGCCGATGAGGACGGTAACCCGGCAAAGGATTTTCACCGTCAGGGGAAGTGTTCCGGCAATAAAACCAAGTTTGGTTCCAATCTTTAGGATGGCTATGATGTTTTGCATGAGGGAAGTCAACTTCTTTCCTCTTCTAGATTGAAACACCACCAAGTTCTATGTTGGGACCATCAGAGAACTCTGTACGGTGGTTCAAATGGAAAAAATCCCGGAACAACTCCACAGATGGCTCTTATTGAAGGTAGACTTTGCAGAATACTTGAAAGTTGCATATATTGGACACGGAGTTCGGTCCAATATCTTGTGTATGGAGCTGGAAGCTTGCGAGGACATCCCGGAAATTTTTTGATCCGGGCGGGCTGAATCCCCGGTCTAGGTGTTGCATAAATACAATCACTTCTCCATCTTGAGGTTCAGGTGGGCATTCAGAGCCCGGAACTCGCTAGTGAAGGACCCTTTTTGAGGCTAAAGCGCCATTGGTGACATAACCGTTAATTTGTGTCTCCGTAATCCGGGACGGAACCCAATTGCAAGCAGAGAATTGTTTGGTCATCTCGGAAGGGAGCTGAATGGAAAAATTAAAGCCGGTTTACAATTAACGGTTTGAGTGTATTATTCAGTGTTAAACCAAAAAATTGCTTTTCAAATTCAATTGGCGGTTTAAGAGAGGGCTAATGATATTTGGCGGATTGGTTATCAAAGGTTAAACCGCCCGTAGGCAGAAGGGCCTGGGTTCAAAATCTACTAAGTGTTACAAAAACAGGTTTCAGAATATTGCAGTACAATTTTGGATCTACCGTGGATATCTAAAGAAAATTTTCCTGAACCCTACAATGGCGTTAAGAGGAACAGGGAAGATCCAAGCAGAGTCTGTTTGAAGCAGCAAGAAGCCACGGGATGGTGGACTATCAAAATGAATCTAGCCGCAAATCAAAGCCTAGCAGACGGATATGTACACCCTCAGTAAGCGGACTAAGGAGAAGGTTGCAGAAGAACTAAGGAACGGCGGCGGACATGGATGAACTCGAAAACCCTAATGAAGATCTAGGGTTACAGGGAAACAAACTTACCAGGGCCACTCGGCGGCGGAGGAGCGCGACAGAGTCTCTGGAAGAAACAGGGTGATGCAGCGGCCTTGGAAGATGCAGGTTCAAAGATCGATGGCGGCCGCAGCGCTGGAGTTCTTCGGTCGCAAGGAAGAAGATGAGGAGAAAGGAGGAAAATGGAAGTGCCCGTTCGGGTTATTTATAACAGGGAAAGGAGATAAAGCTGGCGCAAAAATCAAGGAGTCCAAAGCGGCAAGTGGCGCAGCTGTCGCCTCGATTTCCGGGATGACATTAATGAAGGGAATCTTTTTACTCGTTTTTTACAGAGATGACGTCATGATGATACGTTGCTGTATCCAGAGGATGACGTCACGACGGTTTAACAAAGTTTATAAAACAAGACGTCATGGCGGTTTGCGAGAAGGAAAGGAAGATGTTCACAGGATTTTTCTAAGTACTGAAGATTGACATGAATAAATTCAAATCACTCTGGGGCCTAATGTTGGGGATATAACTATTGAGTATAAACCGCCTACGAGGGGCCGGTTTACCCTCAACCGTATAGAAGCCCATGAAGACTCAGAAGATGGCGTTTTACTATGAAGCTTAGAGGCCCGGAGCCCAATGGCGGATTAGGGCCCATAATAGCAAACCGCCATGGTTATGTAAACTTGTGTTGTAAGTTAGGAAAGGAGAGACCGAGCCGGACCCTTGTATGAGTCGGTCTCGGGACTCTGTAGACCGGCCGGGCATCAACCTGTGTATATAAAGAGACGACCCGGCGGCGGTTCACAGACAACAGATAACAGACAACAACTCGAGACTCAAGCAAAGCATATCTGCTACCTGATCATCGAAACCCAATCAATCCCATCACAACTAGACGTAGGCTTTTACCTTCATCGAAGGGGCCGAACTAGTATAAAACTCCCGTGTCCCTTGTCTGGTTTAACCCCATCAAGCTAACCCGTAGCGATGGCTCCATGACTAAGTCCTTTCATGAGGACATCTGACGTGTTAATTCCACGACAACCATCTTAATGTGGATCCCAAAGTTAAGCTGGTCAAACAGTTCCTCCGTCATTTCAATGAAGAGCAACATAAAGCTATTGGAAAAGAGGTAGCCCCGCTCTTGGCAGCCGGGTTTATCATGGAAGTCTTTCACCCTGAGTGGTTGGCTAAACTTGTGCTTGTACTTAAGAAAAATGGCACATGGTGTATGTGTGTTGATTACATAGATCTCAACAAGGCTTATGCAGCTAATCCATTTGCTCTCCCCCGTATCGACCAGATCATTGACGCAACGGCAGGTTGTGAGAGCATATGCTTCCCGGATGCTTATTCAGGTTATCATCAGATCAAGATGGCATTTGAAGACCAAGAGAAGACATCTTTTATCACACCTTTTGGGGCTTTCTACTATGTGACTATGCCTTTTGGGCTCAAAAGTGCTCAGGCGACTTATCAGCGCTGTGTCCAGAACTGTTTTCATGGTCAGATTTGGTGCAACGTTCATGCTTATGTGGACGATATTGTGGTCAAGTCAAGGAGACTCTACTTGCTGATTTGAAGGAAACTTTTGATAATCTTCGGGTTTACAAGAAGATACTTAACCCGACCAAGTGTGTCTTTGGTGTGCCTGCAGGTAAACTGCTGGAGTTTCTGGTCTTAGAGCAGGCCATTGAGGCTAACCCGGAGAAAATAAAGGCCCTCACTTCACTTTCTAAGCGGGTGTGTGTCAATGACGTTCAGCGCTTGGCGGGTCACATTGCAGCTCTAAGCCGGTTCATAAGCCGTCTGGGAGAGAAGGCAATTCCTTTATATCAGATGATGAAGAAGACAAATCTTTTTTTTCTGGAGTGAAGAGAGGTGTTTGAGGCACTCAAAAAGCAGCTAGCTGAGCCGCCCATCTTGTCTGCTCCCATCAAAAAAGAGCCTTTGCTCCTGTACGCGGCGGCTAATAACAAGGCAGTCAGCGTGGCAGTTGTCGTGGAGCACAAGGAGGCAGGTAAAGAGTACCTAGTCCAGCGGCCGACTTATTATGTTAGTGAGGTCCTGACTGGGCCAAGCAAAGATATCCACACTGGCAGAAGCTGGTGTTTGGAGTGTTCATGGCGAGTCGCAAGTTGAAACATTATTTCCTTGGGCATCCTATTATTGTGGTCAGCTCTACTCCCCTGGGAGATATTATTCAGAATAGAGAAGCCACAGGCCGGGTTGCTAAATGGGCGATTGAGCTTGGACCTCATAATCTTACATATGTGCCAAGAACAACTATCAAGTCTCAAGCTTTGGTAGATTTCATAAATGATTGGCCAGAGTTACAAATACCTGAGGATAAGCCTGACATAACATATTGTACAATCCATTTTGATGGGTCCAAGCAGTTGGAGGGCTCGGGGGTTGGAGTTATCTTAACTTTCCCGCAAGATGATAAATTCTGTTACGTTTTAAGGCTAATGTTTCCTTGTACTAACAGTGCAGCTGAGTATGAAGCTTTGCTCCATGGGCTTCGTATGGCCAAGGAGATGAATTTAAGCCCGGTCAGATGTCTGGGCGACTCAAACTTAGTGGCTCTACAAGTTTCAGGCAAGTGGGACTCCAAAGACTCGCTTATGGCGGCTTGTCGTCAGACGGATGACAATATTGTTGGTCACTTTAAGGGTTATCAGGTGGATCACATTGATTGAAGGAAGAATGAGGCAGCTAATGCACTGTCCCGGCTTGGGTCTCAACGTAAGCCAGTGACCCCCAATGTGTTTCTTGATGTGTTACACAATCCTTTGGCACAGTTGGCTTCTGAGGAAGATCTTGCTATACCTAACCCAGAAGCACAGTTGGTGGCGGCTCTTCATGCTATTCCTGACTAGACATTGCCTTATCTGGCTTATCTTACTTGGGGCGAGTTACCTGAGGATGAAAATTTGGCGCGACAGATCGAACGGCGTTCTAAGTCTATGACTATCATCAATGGTGAGTTACATCAATGTAGTGTGACTGGTGTTTTCCAACATTGTGTTTCTCCTGAGGAGGGCCGTGATATTTTGCAAGAGATACATGTGGGCGACTATGGTCATCACACCGGCTCACGATCGCTGGTAGCTAAAGCATTTCATTATGGATTTTTCTGGTTGACGACTCATGTCGATGCTGAGGAAATTGGTAGTAAGTGTGATGGGTGTCAAAAGTTCGCAAGACAAGCTCATGTGCCGGCTCAGGAATTGCAAATGATACCAATCACTTGGCCGTTTGCGGTATGGGGGCTTCATATGGTTGGACCTTTCAAGAGGTCTAAGGACAAGAAGACCCACCTTCTGGTGGTGGTTGACAAGTTTACCTATTCTCTCTTATTTTACAAGGTTTACATTAAGAGGGAGAATGCCGGCAGCTGGGATTCTGGGCTGGAAAAGGAGAAAATATTAAAGACCTATTCTGCACAACTCCAAAAGTCCTGAAACTCCAGAAAGTCTGTTTTGGAATATATTAAAAATATTGGACGAAGAAAGCACCAGAGGGGGCCACCCACTATCCACGAGGGTGGAGGGCGCGCCCTACCCCCTGGGCCTGCCCCCTGCCTCGTGGGCCACCTGGCAACCCCCCGATGCCCATCTTCTGGTATATGGTGTCTTTTGCCCTGGAAAAAATCATAAGGAAGCTTTCGGGACGAAGCACCACTGTCTCGAGGCGGAACCTAGGCGGAACCAATCTAGGGCTCCGGCGGAGCTGTTCTGTCGGGGAAACATCCCTCCAGGAGGGGGAAATCGTCACCATCGATCTCTCATCGATAGGGGGTCAATCTCCATCAACATCTTCACCACCACAATCTCCTCTCAAACCTTAGTTCATCTCTTGTATCCGATCTTTGTCACAAAACCTCAGATTGGTACCTGTGGGTTGCTAGTAGTGTTGATTACTCCTTGTAGTTGATGCTAGTTGGTTTATTCGATGGAAGATTATATGTTCAGATCCTTTATGCATATTAATACCCCTCTGATTTTGAACACAAATATGATTTCTGAGTAGTTACGTTTGTTCCCGAGGACATGGGAGAAGTCTTGTTATAAGTAGTCATGTGAATTTGGTATTCATTCGATATTTTGATGAGATGTACGTTGTCTTTCCTCTAGTGGTGTTATGTGAACGTCGACTACATGACACTTCACCATTGTTCGGGACTAGGGGAAGGCTTTGGGAAGTAATAAGTAGATGATGGGTTGCTAGAGTGACAGAAGCTTAAACCCTAATTTATGCGTTGCTTCGTAAGGGGCTGATTTGGATCCATATGTTCATGCTATGGTTAGGTTTACCACATTCTTCTTTTGTACTTGTGGATGCTTGCAAGAGGGGTTAATCATAAGTGGGATGCTTGTCCGAGGAAGGGCAGTACCCAAGCACCGGTCCACCCACATATCAAATTATCAAAGTAACGAACGCGAATCATATGAGCATGATGAAAACTAGCTTGACGATAATTCCCATGTGTCCTCGGGAGCGCTTTGCTTTATATAAGAGTTTGTCTAGGCTTGTCCTTTGCTACAAAAAGGATTGGGCCACCTTGCTGCAGCTTGTTTACTTTTGTTACTTGTTACCCATTACGAATTATCTTATCACAAAACTATCTGTTACCGATAATTTCAGTGCTTGCAGAGAATACCTTGCTGAAAACCGCTTGTCATTTCCTTCTGCTCCTCGTTGGGTTCAACACTCTTACATATTGAAAGGACTATGATAGATCCCCTGTACTTGTGGGTCATCAAAGCCCTCCATGATCGAATCCCCCTCTGGCAGGACACCAGAAAAGGCCCCTAGATGGGATCTCACAGGTACAGAATGTTGTGGCGATGGAAAAGTGTTTTAGTGGCTCTCCCTGATGTTTTTGGGGTATAAGAGTATATATAGGCTAAAGAACTAGGTCAGGAGAGCTCTGAGGAGCCCACAAGGTAGGGGGAACGCCCTACCCCCTAGGCGCGCCCTCCACCCTCGTGGCCACCTTGTTGCATCTCTGACTTCATCTCCAAGTCTCCTGGTTTGCTTTTGGTCCAAGAAAGATCATCGCGAAAGTTTCATTCCGTTTGGACTTAGTTTGGCATTCATTTTCCGCGAAAGTCTAAAATAGGCAAAAAACGGAAACTAGCACTGGGATCTAGGTTAATAGGTTAGTCCCAAAAATAATATAAAATAGCATATAAATGCATACTAAACATCCAAAACAGATAATATAATAGCATGGAACAATAAAAAATTATAGATATGTTGGAGACGTATCAATCATCACGTGGTGTCTCAACACGACGAACTATAGCAATGGTGCATACTCAGGGAGAACACTTTTACCTTGAAATTTGGTGAAGGGATGATCTTATAATGCTACTGCCGTACTAAGCAAAATAAGATGCGTAAAAGATAAGCATCACATGCAATCAAAAAATGTGACATGATATGGCCATCATCATCTCGTTCTTTTGATCTTTATCTCCAAAGCATCGCCATGATCTCCATCGTCTTCGGCTCGACACCTTGATCTCCATCATAGCATCGAGGTCATCTCGCCAACTATTGCTTCTACAACTACCGCTAACACATAGTGATAAAGTAAAGCAATTACATGGCGTTTGCATTTCATACAATAAAGAGACAACCATAAGGCTCTTGCCGCTTGCCGATAACTTACAAAACATAATCATCTCATGCAATAACTTTTATCACATCATGTCTTGAACATATCACATCACAAGATACCCTGCAAAAACAAGTTAGACGTCCTCTACTTTGTTGTTGCAAGTTTTACGTGGCTGCTACGGGCTTCTAGCAAGAACTGTTCTTACCTACGGAAAAAACCACAATGGTGATTCGTCAAGTTTGATATCTTAACCTTCTTCAAGGACCATTCGTAGTCAAATTAGATTCAACTAAATAGGAGAAACAGACACCCGCCAGCCACCTTTATGCAAAACTAGTTGCATGTCAGTCGGTGGAACCGGTCTCATGTGCGTGGACATGTAAGGTTGGTCCGGGCCGCTTCATCCCACAATACCGCCGAATCAAAATAAGGCATTGGTGGTAAGTAGTATGATTATCACCGCCCACAACTCTTTAGTTCTACGCGTGCATATCATCTACGCATAGACCTGGCTCTTGATGCCACTGTTGGGAAACGTTGCATGGAAAACAAAAAAAATTATATGCACACGCAATGATCTATCCATGGAGATGCATAGCAACGAGGGGAGAGTGTGTCTACATACCCTCGTAGACTGTAAGCAGAAGCGTCACAACACAGTTGATGTAGTCGAACTTCTTCGCGCTTCAACCAATCAAGTACCGAACGCACGACACCTCCGCGTTCTGCACATGTTCAGCTTGGTGACATCCCTCACCTTCTTGATCCAGCAAAACGTTGAGGTAGTAGATGCGTTCCGTCAGCACAATGGCGTGGTGATGGTGATGGTGAAGTGATCTCCACAGGGCTTCGCCTAAGCTACGAAAATATGACCGGGGGTGTAAACGGTGGAGGGGGGCACCGCACACGGCTAGGCAATAGTCTGGGATGTGCTAGGCGCCCCCTCCTCATATATATAGGTGGGAGTGAGAGGGGAGAGGCCAAGGGGCTCCCCAAGTATGTTCGAATCCTACTTGGGCTCCTGCCCTTGGCCGCGCCCCCTGCCATATTTGTCGGAGGGGGAAGGAAAGAGGGGGGGGGGAGGGAAGGAAGGGGGAATCCTATTCCACTGTTTCCTTTCCCTTCCCCTCTTTCCTCCTCCTCCTAGGCCAGCCCATATGGGGGGCGCACCAGCCCCTTGTGGCTGGTGTGTTTCCCCTCTTGGCCCATAAGGCCCCTATCTTTTGCCGGGGGTGCCCGAAACCCCTTCCAATGACCCGGTAAGTACCCAGTACCCCCCGAAACACTTCCGGTGTCCGAATACCATCGTCCTATATATCAATATTTACCTTTCGACCATTTTGAGATTCCTTGTCATGTACGTGGTCTCATCTGGGACTCCGAACAACATTCGGTCACCAAATCACATAACTCATATAATACTATATCGTCATCGAATGTTAAGCGTGCGGACCCTACGGGTTCGAGAACTATGTAGACATAAGTGAGACACCTCTCCAGTTAATAACCAATAGAGGAACCTGGATGCCCATGTTGGCTCCTACATACTCTACGAAGATCTTTATCGGTTGAACCATTATGAGAACATACGTAATTCCCTTTGTCTATCAGTATGTTACTTGCCTGAGATTCGATCGTCGGTATCTTCGTACCTAGTTCAATCTAGTTACCGGAAAGTCTCTTTACTTGTTCTGTAATACATCACCTCGTGACTAACTCATTAGTCATTTGCTTGCAAGCTTATGATGTGTATTACCGAGAGGGCCCAGAGATACTTCTCCGATACTCGGAGTGACAAATCTGAATCTCGATCTATGCCAACTCAACAAACACCTTTGGAGATACCTATAGAGCATCTTTATGATTACCCAGTTACGTTGTGACGTTTGATAGCACACAAGGTATTCCTCCAGTATCCGGGAGTTGCATAATCTCATAGTCGAAGGAATAAGTATTTGACATGAAGAACACAATAGCAATAAACTGTACGATCATTATGCTAAGCTAACGGGTGGGTCTTGTCCATCACATCATTCTCCTAATGATGTGATCTCATTATCAAATGACAACACATGTCCATGGTTAGAAAACCTTAACCATCTTTGATCATCGAGCTAGTCTTGTAGAGGCTTACTAGGGACACGACGTTTGTTTATGTATTCACTCATGTATTTAAGTTTTCGATCAATACAATTCTAGCATGAATAATAAACCTTTATCATGAATAAGAAATATAAAATAACAACTTTATTATTGCCTCTAGGGAATTTTTCTTCACTATACACCGGAACCATGCGCAGCCTTGTGGCCTTATCAAGTGGCAAAAATCCTCCAACCCTCATCACACTACTAGGGAAAACCTTATACACAGAATCTTACCAGCAGCGCGGTTTAAAACAACTCGCTACTGCTACTTAGCAGTAGTGCACTGTAGAACACGGTGCTACTGATATCCAAGTAGCAGTAGCGCGTAAGGTGAAAGGCACGCTACTACTACAATTGCCACGGCGTTGCCCCTAGACTAGGTATAGTAGTAGCGATGTTTCCTTAAACACGGTACTACTAAAGTAATTAGCAGTACCGAGTAACGCCAACACTCGCTGCTGCTAAGTATCATCCCCTCTGTGGAACTAAGTTTAGTCCCACCTCGCAAACAGGGTTTTTACCACCTTAAACATGTTACTTCTTAAAGTATCACAGGAACTTGGTCTTCATTAAACTCTATGTGTAGGATTTGTGGCCACAATATGAATCTTCACCGGTTCCTAAACTGGTGAGGATTGATATTGACAATTTAGATTCTATACAAAAAGATCATTGATGAGCAATGTATTTTTGATGTCTTTTTACATGCCTAGACTTAGCAGTAGTGCATTTCCTGTAGAAAGCGCAACTACCATTGGGCTTAGCAGCAGCGTGTGTCTTGGGCCCATGCTACTGCTAAGTCATCTTATCCCCCCGCCTGATCTACTTCCTCTCTCTTGCATCACTCTCTCACTCCTCACTCTCCTTGCCACCGCCGCCGAGGTAGCTCCTCCCTCACCGCCACTGCTCGCCGCCCTCCTCTCGTCGCGTGCCCTCCTATCTCCTACGTCCCTTCCCTTCCATCCCCGGCCCTCCACCTCCCTCCCCCTCCATCCCGCCTCCTTCATGTCCCTCCTCCCTCCGTCCTTCTTACCCCGCCTCCCTCCCTCCCTTCTCCCACTGCCCTCCTCCTCTTTCCTCCCTCTTCCCACTACCCCTCACCCCTCCCTCCTCCTCCTCTCTCCTCCCTCCTCCCAGCTCTCTCTATATAGAAATTAGGAACTCAAATTTTTAGTAATAGAACATATAAAATGTAGGTAGAATGGAGGTTTTTTGAATAGAATAGGTAGGTAGTGTTTTACTAATTTTGTAGGTTTTTTGAATAGAACTAGGTTATACAAATTTTTAGTAAATGTAGGTAGTGTTTAACTAATTTTGTAGGTTTTTTGAATCAGCATAATAATGTTTGGTTGATAGCTTATGGGGTTTGAGTAAGTCCTAAAATGAGGATAATGATGTTTTTGTTTATATTTTGTTTTTGCAGAAATCAAGGAGCCCTGCATCATCCCCGCCGTTGTCCCCGTCACCGACCCCCTCCGACCTCAAGGTGAGACCAGCCAAATCCCCATGTCGATGATGATGTAGATGTTTTCATAGATGTAGTGGAGTAGTAGATGGTAGTAGCTGTGACAATATCCATGGAATAAAAAAATTCAATGTAGGTCTTTCAAATATGATGGAGATTTAGACATGTGATATACAGTGTTGTGTACTACTAGTGCTTGCCCTAGAGGCCTATGTTTGCAGGGAACACCTTAGAGTGGAATATGTTTTGCCGGATTTTTCTGTGAATTTTTGCATGGATTGTGCTAGAATGTAGGAAATATCGAGTGCCTTGGATTTGCCGTAAAGAGCATTAAACGACATTTTGGGTTGACTTTAAGTCTGTTGGGACTCCATACATGAAAGTGAAAAAATAGTTAGGGAGTGTCCACCATATATGAGAGAAGAAGAATGCCGACTGTTGTCGTGGGGGTCACTCTTCCTCTTCTTTCTCATGATAGACCTTTTGGTAATGCACGGGAAGGAAGAGAAGAGCGACCATCGCCGACGGTGACAAATGTCAGAGATGAAGAATCCCGACTGTTGTCGTGGGGGTCGCTTATCCTTCGTTCCCGTGTGCTAGACAATTTGGTGTAATGCACTCGGGGACGATGGGAGGAGCGACCATCACCGATGGTCAAATATATTAGAGAGGGAGTGCCCACCATATACACCACATGAGATGAGAGTTTTCAAGGAAGACTCGACATACCGAAAGTCAACCCGTGATGAATATTCAAAAGTTTAATCTTTAAATTTTGAACACAGGAGATGTTTGATGATGATAGGATCCCAGAGTGCAATTACTGCTACGATGACTGGGGTTTGTGCAACAGGTATCCTCACCTGCAAAGTGATAGGTTTATCACTATGAAGCTCGACGAGACCTTTGATGTTTGTACGGTACGCAATGGCAAGCATTTCATCATAATTAATATCATTACTTGTGCTTCTTTTGGTGAACATTTAATTCATGGATTTTTTTTAATTCGATTAGTACATCCCGTGCCATGCAAGACCATATGTATTACAGAAGTTCGGTTTCAAAGACTTTGATAATACGGAGATGAGGAGGGCTCACTTAGGAACTAAACATGGTTATGTGTTTCTGGTTAAGTTGTTCAATATGGACAATCACTCCCATTTCGGTTGCTCTAATTTGGAATCTCTATGCAAGGCATATGGATTTGACGAGGGTATGTGTCGGTGTCAAAACCGGCGGATCTCGGGTAGGGGGTCCCGAACTGTGCGTCTAGGCGGATGGTAACAGGAGACGAGGGACACGATGTTTCACCCAGGTTCGGGCCCTCTTAATGGAGGTAAAACCCTACGTCTTGCTTGATTGATATTGATATTGTGGATGTTTACAAGAGTGGATCTACCATGAGATCAAGGAGGCTAAACCCTAGAAGCTAGCCTATGGTATGATTGTAATGGTTGTTGTTGTTGTGTCCTACGGACTAGATCCATCCGGTTTATATAGACACCGGAGAGGGCTAGGGTTACATAGAGTCGGTTACAATGGTAGGAGATCTACGTATCCATATCGCCAAGCTTGCCTTCCACGCCAAGGAAAGTCCCATCCGGACACGGGACGAGGTCTTCAATCTTGTATCTTCATAGTCTTGGAGTCCGGTCGATGATGATAGTTCGGCCGATGATAGTTCGGCCGATGATGGTAGTCCGGCTATCCGGACACCCCCTAATCCTGGACTCCCTCAGTAGCCCCTGAACCAGCCTTCAATGACGATAAGTCCGGCGCGTATATTGCTTGGCATTGCAAGGCGGGTTCCTCCTCCGAATGATAGAAGATGGTGAACACCAGGATAGTGTCCGACTCTGCAAAAATAAATTCCACATTCCACTGTAGAGAGAATAATATATACACAAGTTCAATCTGCTGACGTTTTTTGCGGCATGACGTCACGCCATTACCAAGCCATTACTTGAATCGTTTTTTACTCTACCACCTCAGCGCATTTAGCGAAGCGGTTTCCTTGGCACGTCTTGTCGAAGCAGAGATCGTGTTCCCCCTTAATTCGGGATTCTCATCAATACGGACGTGGGTAACCCAACCGCGCCATTGATGGTGACGCTTTGGGGATAAGCGAGTTTTACCAGGCCGGTGGGGGACGCGTAGACTTCGCCCGCCCATATAAGGGATAAGGATTCACCTTTTCACCTACGCCTTCTTCCTCCTTTGCTTATTCATCTCCGCGAACTCGAGCTCCAGCGCCCAAGCCCGCACATCTCGTCTCAACCTTCCCCAGTCATGTCTGGAGTGGGAGGCAAGTGGATGACCTCCTCCGTTGCGGAAGAGCACATCGAAAGACTGCGCAGTGCCGGCTACCTGTCCGGCGACATCGCGCACTGGCTGCCCGACGAGGGGCAGCTCATCCCCACCCCCAGGCCCCATGAGAGGGTCGTTTTTCTTCCCCACTTCCTCCGCGGACTGGGCTTTCCACTTCACCCCTTTGTCCGGGGGCTCATGTTCTACTATGGCCTGGATTTCCATGATCTGGCGCCGAACTTCATCCTCAACATCTCGGCGTTTATCGTCGTGTGCGAGGCCTTCCTCTGCATCCAGCCCCACTTCGGCTTGTGGCTTAAGACCTTCAATGTCAAGCGAAAGGTAGTGAAGGGCACTCAAGCGGAGTGCGGAGGCGCCATGTTGGGCAAGATGCCCAATGTCCTTTGGTTCGAAGGGGCCTTCGTGGAATCCATCAAGGGGTGGCAATCGGGGTGGTTCTATATCACCGAGCCGCGCGACCCTGCGTGGGCGGCGGACCCCGAGTTTAGATCTGGTATCCCCATGCAGCTCACCTCCTGGAAAGAGAAGGGCTTGCTGTGGGGTAGTTCGGAGGACCTGACGGGACTCCAAGCCTGTATCCAGATGCTGGTGAAGAAGCTTAGGCTGGTTAACGTGGTCCAAGTCATGCTCGTCCGCCGGATTCTCCCATGCCAAGAGCGGGCATTCAATCTGTGGGAGTTCGATCCGGAACAGCACCAGGCGCTGAGCGGGCTCTTCGACACGACGTACGAAGGCGCCTGGAGGGTGCTGTTTAAGGGCACCGAAGCCCCCGCATCCGCGACTGAAGATCGTGGATTTCGCTCGCAGCGCCAAGCCGACGAGGTAAGTGATTCTACGCCTTTACGAGACACTTGCTTTTCATAGTTTGACTCTATGCGGGTTTTAATTTCACCTTTTCCTTTGACAGGACTGGATGAGGAAGGCAGAGCAGATTATCTGCCCGGCTCATATGCCAGAAAACCCAGTAGACGCCCGTCTAGCGAGGCTGCTAGTTCCGGCACCGCACGTGGTGCCGGAGAAGAAGGCCAAGAAGGAGGCCACGGGTGCTCGAAAGAGTTCCCGTTTTCAGGTGTCCGACGACTCCGGGGCGGACTCCTCCCCCGAAAACGAGGAGGAGAAAGAGGACTCTCTCCTAGAGGAGGGAGAGAGGAAGAGGAAGGCTTCCCCAACAGGGGAGGCCGAAGGGTCCAAGAGGGGAAGGACTATTCCCCCGGACAGCTCCGCCAACATCAACGTTGGCGAGGAAGAATGGCCTTCAAAGGCCAGGCCTCCGGCGAGATCGTAAGTATCCGGATTCCTGAATGATTTATAATTTCTTTTTCTGCGTCACATAGTGTCATTTTGATGCCGCATGCTGCCTGTAGTCCGGCGAATGATGATCTCCCCACTTCATCAAGCGGGTCGTTGGCTCCGTCGGATGTAGACTCCATCCCGACCGCCTCCACCCCTCGCGACACCGAGGACGCCGAGGTGGGATCCCAAGAAGGGACCCATCAGGGGGAGGCGCCACAAGGCAGCCTCCCGGACTTTGCGCCAGACCCCACATCAGAACCCGCAGTGGTTCTGGAGTCCGGCCGGCGGCCCCTTCGCACGAAGGGCAAGACCGTGACGCCGACGGCTTCCGTCCAACTGGAGGCGCCGGACAATTTGTTGGAGGCGCTCCAGAGCGCTTCCATCAAGGAAGAACACCGCACTATTATGAGTGCGGTTATTCAGAAGGTACAGCTTGCCAAGAGCGGGCTGACCGAAGCCTGCAGTAGCCTTCTATCAGGCTTTGAGGTAAGAAGTTAAAAATATGCAATGTAATATCGCATAGACAGTAGCCCCTGGTGCTCGGTTCGGTGTTTGGAAAGAAAAGCCGGACTGAGGATCTGAAAAAAAGAAGATATATGCAGGGTTGCTAAAAAATTATGTCAATATGGGTTGCAGGCTGTGCTGCTGACCTCTGCCGCACTGACTGCGGAGGTCGGTGCTTTGAGGCAGGAGCTCGAGCGGTCCGAGCAAGAGCTCGGCCGCGCCAAGAAGCAGCTCCAGGACAAAGAAGGTGAGTAACACCACTTCGAACTTGTACCTGACAGAAAAGGATTTAGGTTGCAACAAAAAATAACAAGGATAACATGGGTACTGCAGGGGCCACAAACGAGGTGGCGACCCTGAAGGAGGCCGTGTCCGTGGCCGAACACAATGTGGCCGATGAACGGGCAGAGCGAGAAAAGCAGGAGGCGCGGGTGGCGGTGGTTCGGCAAGAGCTCCAGGCTCTCATGGAAAAGCATGAGAGTTTGGAGCGTGACTCAAAGACTCGAGAGTCCGAGCTTGCCTCGACTCTCGAAAGTGCCAAAACTGCCAAGGCCGATGCCCATAAGTCCCTTCAGGAGATTGAGTTGGTGAGGAAGATAGCGGCGGGTAAGGCATTTTTCATGCAAAAAAAGCATGTGAATGTAAATTAAGTGTTACTTACCCGAATTCAGAGCTTTCCAGGGGCGTTTGCAGATCTGCCTCGCAGTGTGTCTGATGCTGCCGCATTCTACCGAGCCGAGGAGGGGAGCTCAACGGAGAAGGTCTTCTGGTCTCAGTATGCTGAGGCCGGCCATCCGATGCCCCCTAGCGACCAGCTGAAGCAGCTGGTCGAGCTCCACAAGGTGGCCGAGCAGGCCATGAAGGGCCTCATAGTCCGGCTGTGGCCTAGAGAGGCCATGCCTGGGAGCTACTTCGGCCTCGTGCGACGGTTGGTGGATGCGTGCCCCTGGGTGGAGGTTATCAAGCGTTCCGCCTGTATTGAAGGTGCTCGTCGGGCCCTTGCCCGCGCAAAGGTGCATTGGGGCAAGCTGGATGTGGAGAAGCTAATCACTGACGTGCCACCAGCGGGCAAGGAATATCGTACGCCCGAGATGTACTATAAGACTGTCCTGAAGGGTGCCCGCAAGATTGCGGATGAGTGCCCTAGGGATGTAATTATTGAGTAAATTCGCAATGTGTTATCCTGTGCGCTGAAAACTTTGTTCATATGCGCTAAGCAACGCTTGTTAATTTAAAATATTACCTTCTGTGCGGCCGTTTATTAAATCTGAGAGATGGCAAGTCGTCGGCTTCAGCCCCCATGCCGCGAGTGCTGGGGTGTTCGGGATAAACTTGAGCACTCTTGTTCCCATTTTTGGGTCCATCTAGGGAGGCGCTCAACACAACGAACAAGGCAACCGGACTTATAGTGCTTGAACACTCTCACTTAGCCATAGAATTCTATAATTTTAAATTTCGGCGAAGCCCCTAGTATTCGGAAGACCGAATTCAGGGCGCTATCCACGCCTTCGTCGGACATTATCCGGTACTTCGCTCGAAGCGGCATAGGTCTTTAAGGACCCGAAAAGACCTCTCGAACAGCGACCAGTCTCTCGCCTTATTATGACAGTCAGTTTTAGCTTTCTCCACTGAGGCATTAACCCGGCTCAACCGGGGCGCAATCGCAGTGGTTCTCCCAGTGCTACCTTAGCCGATAGAACGGAACGTAAGGTGCCAAACATGGGAGCCAGGCAAACCCAACTATTGACCCAAGACATGATTCGGAGCCGATTCATATAATGCTATAAGTTTGGGGTGCCGCACTTGTGAAAGTGTTCGGACTTTATCACACCATAATGCGGGGAACATAAGCCCCTGGTGTATTTGGCCGTACCAAAATGTACGGGTGCACCATGTCGTAAATGAACATATATATATAAGGTAATGCAATTATGGGCAAAAGGTGCTGTATTTTATTCGAGAAGATCTGCTATGAGTGCGGAATGATACAAATAGTGCGGAAAGCAAGGGATTGGATGAATTAAAGGTGTCTCCCTCCAGGGGTAGGCCGTGGAATGGTGTATTTAACAAATTTAATGCTCGTAATGGAGACCACCTGAGTGTTCGTCGCAACATTTGTCCCTCCCTGGCTGTTGCATCATGAGTTCGGCAGGTTCGCCACCGGACAGAGTTCTGTATGAAAAAGAGAGAAATAAAAGATAAAAAGAGCGACACACTTGGGAGCCCCTGGTGTGGTCGAACCGCACTCTGGGTCTGTTGTGGTTGTGCCTCTCCCCCTATGCCCATGGTATCTCCAGGGCGTAATTATGTATGCGGAGAGTTTGTCTTACAATTGTGCAAGGGCTGGGGTTGAGGCCGCATTGCTACGCGTGCTTTGAACGTGTCAGGTGGTCTTGGTTGATGTTCCTCCGGGCGCGTTTGGCCGTGTCCGGTCGTTTAACGGCCGGACTCGAAAATTGCCTTAAAAGGCTGCTCTGTACTTCTGCCGCGAGAGCCGCTGTATTTTCCTCCGTTCAGAGGGAGCGTTCCGTGTTTCCATTGACCGTGATGACTCCACGAGGGCCTGGCATCTTGAGCTTAAGGTATGCATAATGCGGCACCGCGTTGAATTTCGCGAACGTGGTTCGTCCGAGCAGAGCGTGATAGCCACTGCGGAACGGGACTATGTCGAAGATTAACTCCTCGCTTCGGAAATTATCCGGGGATCCGAAGACCACTTCCAGTGTAACTGATCCTGTACAACTGGCCTCAACACCTGGTATGACGCCTTTGAAGGTTGTCTTTGTAGGTTTAATCCTTGAAGGGTCTATGCCCATCTTGCGCACTGTATCCTGATAAAGCAGGTTCAGGCTACTTCCGCCGTCCATCAGGACTCTCGTGAGGTGAAATTCATCGACGATTGGGTCTAAAACCAATGCGGCGAATCCGCCATGGCGGATACTGGTCGGATGGTCTCTTCGATCGAAAGTGATCGGGCAAGAGGACCATGGGTTGAATTTTGGGGCGACTGGCTCCATGGCGTATACGTCCCTTAGTGCACGCTTCCGCTCCCTCTTGGGTATATGCGTTGCGTATATCATGTTTACCGTCCAAACTTGAGGGGGGAATCCCTTTTGTCCTCTGTTGTTCGGCGGCCGGGTCTCTTCCTCGTCATCGCTGTGTAGCCCCTTGTCATTGTTTTCGGCGATTAATTTGCCTGCCTGCTTGAATACCCAACAATCTCTGTTTGTGTGGTTAGCTGGATTTTCAGGGGTTCCATGTATTTGACAGGAGCGGTCGAGTATTCGGTCCAAATTGGACGGGCCCGGAGTGGTTCTTTTGAATGGCTTCTTCCGTTGACCGGGCTTGGAGCCTCGGAATCCGGCGTTGACTGCCGTATCCTCATTGCTGTCGCCGTTAATGCAGCATTTGTTTTTGTTTCAATGCGACCTGCCATTGCGGTCCTTGGTATCCGGACTGCAAGCGTTTTTGCTGAGGTTGTTGCTGCGAGCTAGCCAGCTATCCTCTCCCGCACAGAAGCGGGTCATGAGTGATGTGAGGGCTTCCATAGATTTTGGCTTTTCCTGTCCTAGGTGCCGGGCCAGCCACTCGTCACGGATGTTATGTTTGAAGGCAGCGAGGGCCTCTGCATCCGGACAGTCGACGATTTGATTTTTCTTTGTTAAGAACCGTGTCCAGAATTGCCTGGCCGATTCGTCTGGCTGCTGGATTATGTGGCTTAGGTCATCTGCGTCCGGTGGTCGCACATACGTGCCCTGGAAGTTGTCGAGGAATGCGGCTTCCAGGTCTTCCCAGCATCCAATTGACTCTGCGGGCAGGCTGTTAAGCCAATGCCGAGATGGTCCTTTAAGCTTGAGCGGGAGATATTTGATGGCGTGAAGATCATCGCCACGGGCCATATGTATATGGAGGAGATAATCCTCAATCCAAACCGCGGGGTCTGTTGAGCCATCGTAGGATTCGATATTAACGGGTTTAAACCCTTCAGGGATTTGAGGCCGGAGTAATTGTATCCGGCGCGACGGTATTCGTCGTGGGTCTTGGGGCGCCCACGTGATCCATAGATAGATCTGGATTGTCTTGCCTTGTCCTCCAATATATCCCGCAAGTCAGGCGCGTTCCCCCGTGGCTTCATGCTTTTTGAGCGATGCCGGGGTACGGTTTTGGTGGAGGGCTTGCATGCCTCTCTGTCGCGGCCACGAGGTGGTCGGTCTGCCGTATTGTGCGCTGGTGATGCAGGTTTGTACGCTTCCTCCTCTAGTCGGGGGAGCAACTTGCGTTTTGGGTAACTTTTGGAGGGGCGTTCGAGTTCATACTCTTCGGCCGCGAGGACCTCGGTCCATCTGTCAGCCAGCAGGTTTTGATTAGCTTGAAGCTGTTGCTGCTTTTTCTTTAGGCTATTTGCCGTGGCCATTAGCCTGCGTCTAAAACGCTCTTGTTCGACGGGATCCTCAGACACGACGAATTCGTCATCGTCGAGGCTTGCTTCTACCTCCTCCTGCGATGGATCGTGCTGGAGGGGGTTGTCTTTGGCACTTTCTGGGGTGTTATTATCTCCTGTGCCTGAATCTCTATTCTTGCTGTGGCGGGATTTAGAGCGGCGCCGCTGACGTCGGCACTTGGGCTGTTTCTTTAAGGAATCGGCCTCCGCTGCTTCTTCGCTGTCCCCATCTTTTGGGGTGTCCACCATGTATATGTCGTATGATGAGGTGGTCTTCCACTGTCCTGTAGGCACTGGTTCTTGATAGTCTCCAGCATCGTCGTCCATACCGTCGATGTCTTCGGAGTCGTAGTCGAGTACGTCGGTTAGATCGTCGATGGTGGCTACGAAGTGGGTGGTGGGTGGGCTCTGAATTTCTTCGTCGTCTGCGTCCCAACCATCCTGGCCATAGTTCGGCCAGGGCTCTCCAGATAGCGAGAGATGCTTCAGCGAATTTAAGATATCGCCGAAGGGTGAGTGCTGAAAGATGTCCGCAGCGGTGAATTCCATGATCGGCGCCCAATCGGATTCGACTGGCAGGGGCGCAGGAGGTTCGGAGTCTGGCAGAGAGTCCGACACCTCGGAGTCATGAGCTTTATGCGGGACAAGGTGAGTGTTCGGCTCCGTCGCCGTAGAAGTTGCAGCTCCCGAGGCGGTGTCCAGCCATCCGTCCTCGATCTGTGCGGTCGGCTCCGGACTATCGGTCGGAGCGGATTCGTGTGCGGCCTCCAAGGTGCTGTCCGGCGACAGAGTTAGGTCGTGCCCATCGTGACAGCGCGGCACGCTCGGCTGTGGCTCAGATCCATCGAAGATCAAGTCCCCGTGGATATCGGCCGTGAAGTTTAGGCTTCCAAACCTGACCTGACGGCCAGGGGCGTGGCTTTCGATCTGCTCTAGATGGCCAAGTGAGTTGGCCCGCAGTGCAAAGCCGCCGAATACGAAGATCTGTCCGGGGAGAAAACTCTCACCCAGGACTGTGTCATTGTCGATTGAAGAGGCCATCAAGCCTATCGGTGATGACACAGAGGAACTCTAAATGAAAGCACCAATGTCGGTGTCAAAACTGGCGGATCTCGGGTAGGGGGTCCCGAACTGTGCGTCTAGGCGGATGGTAACAGGAGACGAGGGACACGATGTTTTACCCAGGTTCGGGCCCTCTTAATGGAGGTAAAACCCTACATCCTGCTTGATTGATATTGATATTGTGGATGTTTACAAGAGTGGATCTACCACAAGATCAAGGAGGCTAAACCCTAGAAGCTAGCCTATGGTATGATTGTAATGGTTGTTGTTGTTGTGTCCTACGGACTAGAGCCATCCGGTTTATATAGACACCGGAGAGGGCTAGGGTTACATAGAGTCGGTTACAATGGTAGGAGATCTACGTATCCGTATCGCCAAGCTTGCCTTCCACGCCAAGGAAAGTCCCATCCGGACATGGGACGAGGTCTTCAATCTTGTATCTTCATAGTCTTGGAGTCCGGTCGATGATGATAGTCCGGCCGATGATAGTTCGGCCGATGATGGTAGTCCGGCTATCCGAACACCCCCTAATCCGGGACTCCCTCAGTATGCAAATAACATTTGATATTTGTCCCAAAGATGATGATGATTATAATATCGATATATGGGTGGATGTGGATATGCCTCCGGTTTTGCCAAAATGTCAGTTTGTCAAACTAATTTGTTAAGTTAAGTAATTTGTATTGTTGATTTAAAAATATTTGGTGTTCATCGGTACTAAACATCTTTATTTATAATTTTCAGATTATTTCTTACCTTCCAAAAATACTCGGAAGGCTGTAGACATGACATACTACAGCTATGACTCCGAGCTGAATTGTGAGGAGAAAGGTTATCTTGTCTCATTCATAGATGATGTTGAGGCCTTTAAAACCAATCATTCTATCCTCCCAAATTTTACTGGATACATGCCACTAGTCCATAAATTGCATGATGGTAACTTCATTGCCAAAAACTTGGAAAGGTTTTGTTAATGATGTAACTTTATTGCATACATTCTTCTTAAGTATATAAACTACATTGCTAACTATATATGTTACTATTATGTTTTCCAATAGAGGCTCCCAAAGGAGGTTATGCCTTACATGCTGTTTACCAAAGGTTATATGCATATGGTTAGCTTACGACCAACTCCTTCGAAGGCTTACTATACTACATACTCGATTTCTTCAAATGATGGAAGGCTGAAAATCAAAGAATGGAGAAAAGTGATAAATGCACACACACAACTAATTGGAGACAACATGAATGTGCGCAAGCCACAAGTTGGAGATAGGTTTATCTCCAATCTCCATTATGGAGATGGACCGATTTATCTCTTTTATGGTATTTTACCTAGGAGAGAGGAGTAGGTCCTAGGTATTAAGAACAATTATTTAGTGTTGATTATGACTATGATGATGATGATGGAAAAATAGTTAGTGTTGATTATGACTATGATGATGATGAGAAAGTAGTTATCATGGACGAAAATGATGATGACGAGGAGTCGTTATATGACAATGATGCATTATGATGATAAGTTGTTAATGATATTATGATGATGATGATTATGATGAGTTATTATATCATTTGGTGAAACAACCGCAAATTAGTTTCAAGTGGATGGATCCAAAGTGAAAGTCAAACTAATCCATGACTTGGTCACTTTGGATCCATCCACTTGAAACTAATCCATGGTTCTTTCACCCAATGATGTAATAACTCACTATGTAAAAAACAATCTCTAAATTGCTATTGTATGGAAACTTGTATAATGGTGTATGAATATGACATAAAACAAAAAATAAATTGAATACATAATAATAGTAGTAGCGCGGGTAGAGAGGCATGGTGCTACTAACTACTAGTAGTGCATTCTCCCAAAAGAGCTACTACTAAGTTGGTATATCAGTAGCACGGTCAGACATGCGCTACTGCTACCCTTTAGCTGTAGCGTTGTAACAGTAGCGTGGTACCCCGCGCTACGGCTATACCTAAAACTGGCACTACCGCTAGGCTTTTCCCTAACAGTGTCAAGACTGTGCTGGATCAGCTTTCAACAGTGACAGCTCAAATCGAAGAAATTAAACTATCGACCACCCGCGCAGGAGCCGTTGTTGCTCTAAGCCGGGCCAAAGCATGGAAATCCGAGCTAGACCCGGAAGCAATGGCCACTGGGTGTCCATAATTTAAAGACGATGGGTCAATCTTTGAGGAGGAAGACTTCAACAATTGCGACAGAGTGATGCGGCCGTTGGCATGCAAGCTTACATAGGAGCTGGAGCTGAGCAAGTACCAGCCGGCTTATGATAGCAACACTGCTAAGATTGAGCCACTGTCCCATGATGTTGTAGACCTTACCCCGCCAAGGCGTAAGCATACCTTTGCCCCTGGTCTCAATCTGTCTCTTAGTTTTAATGATGAAGCTATCTTCGAGGCATTAAGCAGCATCGACTAGGCATTGGCTACTCTCCAGATAGCAGACAAGGAAGAGCCGGCATGGGATGACCCGGAGGCCTCTATCTCAAGGCACCAAGATGACAACAACCCACCATGCCAAAACCCAGACGTTGCTGATGCTTGCTCAATGCAGGGATGTAACTATGGAAAAAACTTGGTCAAAAAACTCCTTGGGCTCAGCTGTAGCTCTATAATAGGTAGTTGAAAAACAAGTATCTGTTCTGCCATGCCTTTGAGCATGTTATCTCAACCTTTGGTCCAGTAGCTGAACTTTATTGCATGCTTTGATTTGATTATATACATGAGTCGTGCAATGATTCTACTCTTCACCTGATTTCTTGTATATTCTGTAAAGACCCATCAATATGTGCACAGGCAACTTATATCCAAGAGCATATAGCGGGTTAAAAAACCCCGAAGACACATAATCTCATATAGCAAAAAAACATACGGGTGACTTAAAGTCAAAAAGTAGGGCGGATGACAACCCAAATACTCAAATATGAGTAACGCAACCCGGATCCTATATGACCCGAATATGCACAATTTGCACAAAAGAACAAACTTGAGATAAAAACGTCTGAAAAAACCAATATAGAGGAATATATGAATCTCAAATATTTGTTAGGCCGACTTTTAATACACGACCGAAAAAAAGGTTGGCTCACAGGCATCATATTTTGCTTTCAAGCCCGTATAGCCGTTTTTACCCTGTAAGCCGGCCTCCCATGACATAATTCCGTCGTTTTAACCTTAACAAGTTCAGGGTCTTAAAAAAGATTGACTGTTAAGAGTATGACAGGCCATATAGCGGAGCAGTACTAAACAGATAGGTGGGTTTATCCTAGCTCATTGTAAGCCAGCTCTCTCATTACACAAAACCATTGTTTTGACCTTGACGAGTTCAGGGTCTTAAAAAATATTGACTTGTCAAGAGTTCAGTGGGTCACCTGGTGGAGTAGCAAGTTGCAAACATGTAGGTTTAACCCATAATGTGGTGTTTCATGTTGGTCAAGAGGGTATGAAAGCTAAACCCGATGGGTTGGAAGCCCCCAAGTGACCTTATGATCAATTAACAAAGACTCGGATGCACAGAAATGAAATGACAGAGGCCCCGAATTTCAGGGATGTCGGCTTTATTATATTTATAATAAAAAGATATATACATCAATAGAGGTATGTACAATGGTGAGCGTCGGTGGCTCAAGTGTAGTAAGGCCGAAGATGAGCAAAGTTACATGGCACGTTGGTTCCTCCTTAGAAGTGCGCGATTTAGTGCGTTCTCGTATATCAATGAGGTAATAGGATCCATTGTTGAGATTCTTACTGACGACAAAAGGTCCTTCCCAAGGCGGAGATAAGTTATGCATATCTGTATGATCTTGAATCAGCCGGAGCACTAAGTCGCCCTCCTGGAAAGTCCGGGACTTAACTCTGCGGATATGATAGTGACGCAGGTCTTGTTGATAAATCGCCGAACGGGCTACTACAAGGTCATGTTCCTCATCCAAAGCATGAAGTGTGTTCTGACGTGCCGTCTCATTATCAGCATCAACGTAAGCCGCCACTCTTGGTGAGTCATGACTAATATCGCTGGGGAGAACCGCTTCTGCGCCATAAACCATGAAGAAAGGCGTATAACATGTTGATCTGTTGGGTGTAGTTCTGATACTCCAAAGTACTAAAGGAAGCTCTTCAACCCAACAACCTAGCATTCATTCCAAAGGAACCATAAGCCGGGGCTTAATACCTCTCGAAATTTCTTGATTAGCCCGTTCCGCTTGACCATTAGATTGTGGATGAGCCACCGAAGAGACATCAAGCCGGATATGCTCTCTTTGACATAACTCCTTCATAGCTCCTTTGGACATATTAGTGCCATTATCAGTGATAATACTATGAGGATAACCAAAGCGGAAGATCAGCTTTTTGACAAACTAAACTGCAGGCGCTGCATCAACACCTGCTAACTGGCTCTACCTCAACCCACTTGGTAAACTTGTCAACCGCCACCAAAAGGTGGGTCTTCTTATCCTTAGACCTCTTGAACGGTCCAACCATATCAAGCCCCCAGACTGCAAACATCCAAGTTATTGGAATCATCTGCAATTCCTGAGCCGACACTGAGCTCGTCTGGAAAATTTCTGACACCCATCACACTTGCTAACAATATCACTGCATGAGCATGAGCTGTTAACCAGTAAAACCCATGACGGAAAGCTTTAGCCACCAAAGAGTTTTAGATGACATGATGACCATAATTGCCTTCATGAATCTCTCGTAAAATTTCACAACCCTCCTCGGAAGAAACACGGCATTGGAACACGCCTATCACACTTTGTCAGTGTAACTCGCGATGGACTATAGTCATAGACTTAGACCTCCTGGTGATCTGTCTTGCCAAAGTTTCATCCTCTAGTAACTCGCCCCTGGTCATAGAAGCCAAGTAGGGGAGCGTCCAATCAGGAATAGCATGAAGAGCTACCACCAACCGTGCCTCTGGGTCAGGGACTGCAAGGTCTCCCTCGGACGGTAACTTGACAGAAGGATTATGTAACACATCAAGAAACACATTAGGAGGCACCGACTTATGTTAAGACCCGAGCCGGGACAAAGCATCAGCCGCCTCGTTCTTTTGTCGATCAAGGTGATCCACCTGATAACCCGTAAAGTGACTAGCAATATTATCAACAGCCCGGCGATAAGCCACCATGAGCGGATCTTTAGAATCCCACTTGCCTGAGACTTGCTGAGCCACAAGGTCTGAGTCGCCCAGGCACCTGACCCAACTTAAATTCATCTCTTTAGCCATATGAAGGCCACGGAGTAAAGCTTCATACTCAGCTCCATTATTAGTGCAAGGAAACATTAGCCTTAAAAACAACAAAATTTGTTACCTCATGGGGAAGTCAAAACAACTCCAGCCCCCGAGCCCTCCAACTGTCTGGACCCATCAAAGTGGATTGTCCAATAGGTGTTGTCAGATTTCTCCTCAGGTGTCTGCAATTTTGTCCAATCATTAATGAAATCCACCAAAGCCTGAGACCTGATAGTTGTTCTTGGCACGTACTTCAAGTTATGATGGACAAGCTCAATTGCCCACTTAACAACCCGCCATGAACACCCCATGGCTTCTCTATTTTGAATAATATCCCCTAAAGGAGCAGAGCTGACCACAGTGATAGGATGACCAAGAAAATAATGCTTCAGCTTGCGACTCGCCATGAACACCCCAAAGACCAATTTCTGCCAATGTGGATATCGTTGTTTGGACTCCGTTAAGACCTCACTGACATAATAAGCCGACCGCTGAACTGGGAACTCTTTACCCGCCTCTTTATGCTCCACAACAACTGCTATGCTGATTGCATTATTATTAGCCGCCACATACAGGAGCAAAAGCTCTTTGTCAATGGGTGCAGCAAGGATGGTCGGCTCAGCTAATTGTTTTTTGAGCACCACAAACGCCTCATTGGTAGCATCACTCCATACAAAGTGATCTGTCTTCTTCATCATCTGGTAGAGGGGAATTGCCTTCTCTCCAGGTGGCTTATGAACTGGCTCAAAGCCGCAATATGACCCGCGAAACACTGGGCATCATTGACACACTCCAGCCTAGAAAGCAAGGTGATAGCCTTTATCTTCTCCGGGTTAGCTTTGATGCCCCTTTCTGAGACCAGAAAATCCAACAGTTTACCTACAGGCACCCCAAAAGACACACTTGCCCAAGTTAAGCATCATTTTATAGGCCCGGAGATTGTCAAAAGTTTCTTTCATATCATCCAGGAGAGTCTCTTTCTTTCTAGACTTAACCACAATATCATCCACATAAGCATGAACATTGTGTCCAATCTGACTGTAAAAATAATTCTGAACACATCGTTGATAAGTCGCTTGGGCACTCTTGAGCCCAAAAGGCATTGAAACATAGTAGAAAGCTCCAAAAGGGGTTATGAAGGCCGTCTTCTCTTGGTCTTTAATTGCCATCTTAATCTCATCATAACCAGAATAAGCATTTAGGAAACATAAACTCTCACAACCCATCGTTGCATCAATGATCTGGTCGATACCGAGGAGAGCAAACGGATCAGCTGGACAAGCCTTGTGAAGATCTGTGTAATCAACACACATACGCCATGTGCCATTTTTCTTAAGTACAAGCACAGGGTTAGGCAACCACTCAGGGTGAAAAACTTCCATGATAAACCCTGCTGCTAAGAGCCGGACCACCTCTTCTTCGATTGCCTTATGTCGCTCTTCATTGAAACGACGGAGGAACTGCCTGGCCGGCTTAAACTTAGGATCCACATTAAGAGTGTGCTCAGCGAATTCTCTCGATACACCCGGCATGTCGGAAGGTTTCCATGCAAAGATTATTCCCACAGGGCGGGTCATCCTAGGCTAGTCGATGGGGTCATTCACTACTGGAGACCGCGTGCGACTGAACACACCGGCTATAATTGCGGCTTGGAAGGGGAGTTGAGTGTACCCGATCACAGCTATATGAATATTTTCTCCTACCGTGCAACTGCTATTTTCAAGAGCTCAATCGCATTACGTGCCTCCACTGCAAAAGGCGTCCCATCAGTAAGGGGAAGCTCATTAAGCCGGGTAGCCGGCGCTAACATGTTATCCACTGGGTTAGGATAATGACCAAGTGGTGTCGTAAAATGCTGAGGCGGGGTCTGATCCCTATGGGGCGGGTCTGACAAGCGAGGTTGAGACGCGGCCCTGCTCCCTGGCACATCTGCAGCCCAGGCCATACCTGGCGGATTACTTGGTCCTGCCCCAGGCGTGTTAAAAAGGTTCCATGCCTCATACTGCAAAGGCGAATGAGTTTGGTGCCTCCTGCAAAGAACAGCATTAGAGGCATTTTGATCCAAACTTAAGCGAAAAGCCTCCGCCCTGATACACTGCATCTCAGCATCCATCTGGGCTTGTTCCACTGCCATCCTGATGTTCTCTGTGTTGAGATCCTCCTGGGCCTTGGCTATCTGATCTCGCACCTTTGCAACCTCTGCATTATGCTCTGCCTGATTTGCCGCAGTGACTTTCGTTGCTAGCAAAGTTGTCAAAGTTCCCAATAGATCTGATAAAACTTGAGCCGGCGGCCTATCTGAGACACCGGCACCAGCCCCAGCAGAAGTTGAACCAGACATCTTAGCCACAACCATCGATGAATTGAGAATCGGCCCTGTGCCAGTCATGAAGATAGTAGCCCGAGATTGCAGGTTATAGGGGTCTGGAATACTATCGCCGTTGGAATAGCCCCCAAGCCTGCCATCCTGAAGCTGGTAGATCGATTCCGTCTCTCTAGTCGAGGACTCATCTCCTGAGTAGATGGCAGACTCTGATACAGAACCTTCCTCAAGATCCATGCATGTACAAAACCTTCTGACCGGGTTGAACCTGGGCAGGTTGCGTGAGCCGAGCCAACTCAATGATGTCATTGGAGATGTCTGGCTCAGGCTCTGACTCACTGATCTTTCCAATGAAGACATGGATTCCACCAAAGGGGACCAGGTACCCATACTTGATTGAGTCGACCTCAGGGCCTGTTGGGGATATAACTACTAGGTATGAACTGCCTAGGAGGGGCCGGGTCATACCACTGAAGATAATCCATGAAGATGGCGGGTCATAACAAGCCCGCTAACGGCCCAAGATCCAGAGGCGACCTAGGGCGCAAGAGGATGAACCGCCATGAGAGTAACTTATATTGTAAGGCAGGTTTAGTTAGTTATCGAGCCAAACATGTTGTCTATGAGCCGGCCGAGACTCTGTAAACCGCCGGGCGTCAACCTATGTATATAAAGGGACGACCCGGTGGTGTGTTAGGGCAAGAAAGAAGAGATCGAGAACTAGGTCAAGCGTATTCGCTCCCTGGTAATAGAAGCCCAAGCAATAACCACCCTACACTAGATTAAGCCGTTACCTCCACCGCGAGTGGCTAAACCAGTATAAACTTTTTGTGTGCCTTGTCCCGTTTAACCCCTTCAAGCTAACTACGTTGCGATGGCTCCACACCTAAGTCCTTACGCTAGGACACCTGACGTGACAATTCCACGTCAGTTGGCGCCCACCATGGGGCCAGCGCACGGTGGTTTCGAGTTCTTGAAGGGCAGCTTCGCAGGGCTCAAGGGGAATGTTGTGGGCCGGATGACCAAGAGTCATCGCGGCAAGCTCTACATCGATGACGAGGGCTGGGGTCCCGAGGCCAACTCAATTGAGTATGGGTACTGGGTCCCCTTTGGCGGAATTCACGTCTTCATCGGCAAAATCGGTGAGTCAGAAGCTGAGCCAGACATCTGGACCGACATCGTCGAGTCGGCTTGACGCGCGTGACCCGCCAAGGCTAAAGCCGCCCCAAAGCATGTTTTTGTTGGTTTCGTTCATGGAGCGGAACTAGAAGAAGGATCTGAATCTGGTGGTGAGACGTTTATTTACTCAGGCGACTAGTCTTCTACTGGTGAGACCAACTCCATCTACCAGGTTCAGGATGGCGGGCTTGGGTTTGTTCCGATGGCGACAGTATTACGGACCCCTACGAGCCGCCGCACCGGGTCACAAACTTCATGGCCGGTACACAGCCAGTGTAGGACTCTACGACTGCAGCGGCAATGATCTCTGAGTCAGCAGCAGCGACGGCTTCCGGGGCATGAGGCCATGTGCGCCCGCTGGCTCAAGTTTTGTGTGATCTGTTGGATGCTCTAACAATGTTGTTAATGGCAAAGGTTAACCCGGCGAATCAAGCTCAGCATAACGTGGAGGTTACAAAATTGCGTGATGAGATAGCGCAAGCCAAGGAGGAGTTAAATGCGGAAAACACCCTGATGGAAACGGAGCGAGCCGCCTTACAAGGGGAGGCAGAACGGCTTCAGGCGGAGAGCTTCCGCTTAAGTTTGGACATGGATGCATCAAACGCAGTTTTCAACAGAAGTCATGTAAGCCGGCTGCCCCCGACTTATGATGCGAGGAACCCTTTCAACACGCCTGGGGCGGGACGCAGTAACCCGCCCGGTGTGAATCGGACTGCTGAGGCGCCAGTGGCTGGGGAACCGGTTCAGCCACGGGCTACAGATCCTCCACGTCTGAACGTAACCCCTCCTCAGCATGTTCCAACGCCTCCGGGGCATTTTTCTAAACCTTTGGATAACATGATAGCTGCGACTACATGATTGGCGGCTCTCACATCCCAGGATGAGTCGCCAATGACAATGGAAATACAGAGAGCCGGAGAGCTTCTTCAGATGGTTGTGGCCCAGCAGGCGGCTTATTCGTACAGTCATGATCGTATCCACTCAACACCCCGTCTGAGCAGGAGTTATAGCAGACACATTGATGAACCGACCATGTCAAGCAGTGAGCGGCAGTGTAACCATCCTCGCAGGCTTGACCCACCGTGTGTTGGCAATGATGCTCAGCTTTTGGTAGACCAGGGTTGGGCGCGACGTGAGGCGGAGCTGGCAGCTCAGTTGGCGCCTCAACAGCAACCTCTGGTCTATCCTTCAACATTTGTGGAGGTAGGAGTGACCTCTAGAACCTTGGGGGTGCCTTGTTTAGTGTCGTCTCTACGCAACGAGCGCTTGCCTAAGGATTTTAAGGGCCCCCGCAAGGTGCCTAATTACATGGCAGATCAGCCCCCAGAGGCTTGGATCGAGAGTTATGAGATGGCCATGGAGATGCTTGATGTCAATGATGATGCGTGTGCTAAGTACTTCACCATGATGTTGGATGGGCCGACTCGTACTTGGTTAAAAACACTGCCCGCCAACTCTATTGGATCATGGGCAGAGTTAAAGAGGCGTTTTATTCAAAATTTCAAAGACACATGCAAGCAGCTTATGTAGATTTTGGATTTGGACTCTTGCGTTCAAGGTGAAGGCGAGTCAACAACCCATTGGGTGCGCCGGATCCCGTCAAGTATACACTCGTCAGATAGTATCAATGTTGGGTCTGCGGTCCTGATGTTGGAGAAGAATTGTTGTTTCCTCCCTCTTAAGCAGAAGTTGGGGCGACATGGGGGAGCTGATGGCGGCTCTCATAAAATACGCCGACTCTAACAGTACCAACGACCCCGAGTCTGATGATGATAAGCTGGGTAAGGGAAAGAAGGGCGGAAATGCAAAAGGGCAGCAGCATAACCCAACAGGCCAAGCCGAGAACGGTAAACGTAAGGTTGATGGTAATTTTGATTTTGTGGCTAACATCAATACGCAGAACAATAATCAGCGTCGCAAGGGCAAGTCGCCCAAAGGATCAAGACTCAACCTTGAGGCAGTACGGAATTAGCCTTGTCCAGTGCATGACACGCGCGATAAGCCATCTGGTCATCTGTGGAAGGATTGTTACATCATGAAATAGTTTAGGAATTCCAATTTTTTCAACCTTGGCCCGAATGGCGGCTCTGGATCCGCTCTCACGGACCTGGCTTTGGTGGTGGCGGTTCAAGCTCTGGCTTTCAGGGTCAAAGCAATCAAGGTGGTTTTAATCAACAGTCTAACCAAGGAAACCAGCAGCAACAGTCCGGTTATCAGAGTAATCCAAAGCAGCTAAATGGTGGTCAGTATCATGTGTTCACTACAAGTCTGTGCAAGCGAGATCAGAAAATCCATAAGCAGGTAGTGAACTCTGTTGAGCCAGTGGTGCCCCGACACTTAAGGTGGTCTGAGCAGCCTATTACATGGAGCCGAGAGGATCACCCGCCCTGGGTCGACAATCCGAGTCAGCTGGCATTGGTGGTTGCTCCGTAGGTAGGGGGATATAAACTCACCAAGGTGCTCATGTATGGAGGCAGCACCATCGATATCCTTTACTATGAGACCTTTTGTCGTATGAATTTGACTGACAAGGATCTTAGGCCGTCTTCTACTGTCTTTCATGGGGTGGTGCCTGGTAAGTCAGCATACCCGGTGGGAAGGATAACACTGTAAGTGGCTTTTGGAGATGACAATGATTCCAGAGCTGAGAAGTTAACCTTTGAGGTGGTGAAAATTAAGAGCCCATACCATGCTTTGTTCGGGCAGCCGGCTTACGCCAAGTTTATGGCACGGCCTTGTTATGTTTATTTGCAGCTTAAGATGTTGAGTCACAAGGGCACCATCACAATGCATGGCAATAGAATAATTGCTCTGGTTTGTGAAGAGGGTGATGCTGCTTACGCTGAGTCGACTTGCGCCACTGAAGAAATGAAGTTTTATAAAGACAATGTTCACCCGGCAGATATGACGCCTTTTAAGAAGCCAACCACGGAGAATGAGACCTTAATGAAGTTTAATTCCACAGATGATACTAAGATGGTTGATTTTGTTCCTGGCGATTCTTCAAAGCAGTTCAGCATAAGTGCTAATATGGATCCAGAATAGGAAAGCGCACTCATCGAGTTCATCCATGAGAACCGGGACATCTTTGCATGGAAGCCTTCTGATATGCCAGGTGTACCGAGGGAACTCGCTGAGCACACTCTTAATGTGGATCCAAAGTTTAAACTGGTCAAATAGTTTCTTCGCCAGTTCAATGAGGAAAGGCACAAGGCAATCGGTGAACATGTGGCCTGGCTCTTGGCGGCAGGGTTCATCATTGAAGTTTTCATCCTGAATGGTTGGCTAACCTGGTGCTAGTACTTAAGAAAAATGGCACTTGGCGTATGTGTGTGGACTATACAGACCTTAACAAGGCCTGTCCAGCTAATCCTTTTGCTCTCCCTCGTATTTATCAGATTATTGATGCTACGGCGGGTTGTGAACGCTTGAGTTTTTTGGATGATTATTCTGGTTATCATCAGATTAAAATGGCGGTTAAGGACCAGGAGAAGACATCCTTCATCACTCCCTTTGGAGCCTTTTGCTATGTATCTATGCCTTTTGGGCTCAAGAGTGCCCAGGGAAATTACCAACGGTGTGTTCAAAATTGCCTTCATGGCCAGATTGGGCGCAATGTTCATGCTTATGTGAATGATATTGTTGTAAAATCCAGGAAGAAGGAAATGTTGATTGAGGATCTGAAGGAAACCTTTGACAATCTCCAGATCTACAAGATGATGCTTAACCCGGCCAAGTGTGTCTTTGGTGTACCGGCAGGCATGTTATTGCGTTTTTTGGTGTCTGAGAGAGGCATTGAAGTTAACCCGAAAAAGATCAAGGCTATCACCTCTTTGGCTAAACCGACGTGTATCAATGACATCCAACATTTGGCGGATCGTATCGTAGCTTTGAGCTAGTTTATAAGTCACCTGGGAGAGAAGGCCATCCCTCTGTATCAGATGATGAAAAAGATGGATAATTTTGTCTGGAGCGATGCTGCTAATGAGGCGTTTGAGGCACTTAAGAAGCAACTGGCTGAGCCACCGGTTCTCGTAGCTCCTATTGAGAAGGAGCCCTTGCTGTTATATGTGGCTGCAAACAACAGGGTTGTCAGTGTAGCAGTTGTGGTTGAAAGGAAGGAGTCAGGCAAGGAGCATCCGGTTCAAATGCCACTTTATTATGACAGTGAGGTGCTCATTGAGTCTAAGCAGAGATACCCACATTGGCAGAAGCTGGTTTATGGCGTGTTCATGGCTAGTCGCAAATTAAAACAATATTTCCTTAGTCATCCCATCACTGTGGTTAGCTCTGCTCCTTTGGGGGATATTATTCAAAACAGAGAAGCCACGGGTCGGGTAGCTAAGTGGGCCATTGAGCTTGGACCCCATGGTTTAAAATATGTGCCTCGGACGGCTATAAAATCTCAAGCACTTGTGGACTTCATCAATGATTGGACAGAGTTGCAGATGCCTGAGGATAAGCCAGATCATACATATTGGACTATTCATTTTGATGGATGTAGGCAGTTGGAAGGCTCGGGGGCTGGAGTTATATTGACTTCCCCACGAGGTGATAAATTTTGTTATGTTTTAAGGTTGATGTTCCCTTGTACTAACAATGCAGCTCAATATGAAGCTTTACTCCATGGTCTTCGGATGGCTAACAAGATGAATCTAAGCTATGTAAGATGTTTTGGCGACTCAGATTTAGTGGCTCAGCAAGTGTCAGGGACTTGGGATTCAAAGGATCCACTCATGGCGGACTATTGCTGGTC
This sequence comes from Triticum aestivum, assembly GCF_018294505.1. Lineage (NCBI taxonomy): Eukaryota > Viridiplantae > Streptophyta > Magnoliopsida > Poales > Poaceae > Triticum > Triticum aestivum. Next base: position 133,018,798 of record NC_057810.1, on the reverse strand, counting down.
GCTTTAAAGGATATCAAGTGGAGCATGTTGATCAACAAAAAAATGAAGCAGCTGATGCATTAAGTCGGTGGGGTCTCAGCGTAAGCCGGGCCCCCCTAATATTTTCCTTGATATTTTGCATAACTCATCAGTGAAATTGCCTATGGAGGAGGATTTAGCAGTTCCTGACCTAGAGGCACAATTGGTGGCGGCTCTTCATGTTATCCCTGATTGGACTGCTCCGTATTTGGCTTATATGACCCGGGGCGAGTTACCTGAGGATGAAACTTTTGCTAGGCAGATAACCCGGAGGTCTAAGTCAATGACTATTGTCAATGGTGAACTTCACAGGTGCAGTGTTACAGTGGTGTTTCAACGATGCGTTTCTCCTGAAGAGGGCCGTGAGATTTGAAGGGAGATTCATGAAGGAGATTGCAGTCATCATGTTGGCTCTAAGTCTCTCGTTGCTAAAGCTTTTCGTCATGGGCTTGATTGGCTGACGGTTCATGCTGATGCAGAAGATCTGGTCAGTAAATGTGATGGTTGTAAGAAATTCTCAAGAGCTCATGTGTTGGCCCAAGAATTGAGGATGATTCCAATTACTTGGCCGTCTTCGCTCTGGGGGCTGGATATGGTTGGGCCCTTCAAAAGGTCCAAGGATAAAAAGACCCTCTTCTTTGGTGGCAGTTGACAAGTTTACAAAGTGGGTTGAGGCTGAGCTGGTCAGCAAATGTGATGCAACCATGATGGTTCAATTCATCAAAAAGGTGATCTTTCATTTTGGGTATCCTCATAGTATCATCACCGATAATGGTACTAATTTGTCTAAGGGAGTAATGAAAGAATTATGTCAACAAGAGCATATCCGGGTTGATGTATCATCAGTGGCTCACCCCCAGTCTAATGGCCAAACTGAACAAGCAAATCAAGAAATCTTTAGAGGTATCAAGCCCCGACTTATGGTTCCTTTGCAGAGAACACCGGGTTGTTGGGTGGAAGAGTTGCCCTCGGTGCTTTGGAGTATCAATACCACCCCCAACAGAACTACGCGTTACACGCCTTTCTTCATGGTTTATGGAGCTGAGGCAGTTCTCCCCAGTGACATACATCACGATTCGCCTCGTGTGGCGGCTTAGATTGAAGCTGATAATGAGAAAGCACGTCAGGATGCTATTGACCTGTTAGATGAGGAGCGCGACCTTGCGACGGCTCATTCGGCGATTTATCAGCAAGATTTGCGTCGTTATCACAACCGCTGGGTTAAAACCATGACCTTTCAGGAAGGCGATTTGGTCCTCCGTCTTATCCAGGATCAAACTGACATGCACAAGCTATCCCCGCCATGGGAAGGACCCTTTTTGGTCAGCAAGAATCTAAACAATAGGTCATACTACCTTGTCGATGTTCGAGAGCACAAGGACTCACGCACGTCGGAGGAGGAGACCCGCTGGCCATGGAATATTGCTCATCTTCGGCCTTATTACACCTGAGCCACCAGCTCTTGTGATGTACATACTTTATCAGTGTATATATTATCGTGAATATAATAAATCCGGCATCCCAGATAATTCAGGGCCTCTGTCGTTTCTAAGAATATGAGTCTTTATTGTCGCTTCATATGATCTTGGGGGCTTCTTGTTCATTGGGCATAGCCATGAATACCCTCTTGATCCATCTTATATGCCATCATTGAAACATACTTGGGGGCTTCCTCATGGAGCATAGCTCTGATTCTGGTTTATAAACCGGGAATGAACTTTAACTTGGGGGCTCATTAAGCATAGCTATGACCCTTTAGGCTTGGACGCCTAGGTGTATTCACCAAAAAAATCCGGGCTATCCTGCCTTTGTAAGTCTGCCACTCCGCCCAGGTAATCCTGGAATGACTCGTTGTACTCTTGACAGTTAATCTTATAAAGATCCTGAACTTGTCAATGTTAAAATGGTGGTTGGTCATGTGAGGTCCGGCTTACAAGGTTTTGAATTAAGGTTTAACTCAGCGGCTGTGCGGCCCATAAAAGCACTTGAGTTTTAGGCTTGGCAGCCTATGAAAGCCTTGTTTACTGATTTGTCTTTCATTTGAACATTTTTTGGAGCTTTATCTCTTGTCACATATCAATACATGGTCGAAAAACCAATTAAGGGCCATGTTGCCTTATGATTCATGTATATCTTTATTCGGGGTGTTATTAACCCGGCCTGGCTTTGGACTTTAAGTCGCCAGGATATAATGTTCATATGCTTAGAGCTTTCTGCTCAAGTTTTGGGATATCACACCTTGCTGCATGCGGCATTATAAGCCGTTAGTATGAATATATTGAACAGGGCGTTGTGCTTCTGTCTATGGGCTATTTCGTTTACCACATGACTTATGATAAGTCGGCAGTATGAACATGTATTGCAGGTATGATGTTTATTTCGTTATATACGGTTTTTACAAACCGACCCTGATTATGGACTATTTAGTCCTTAGTGGTTTTTTATAAATGGGGTATCATGACCCGCCCTGGGGTACCGCCAGGGCGCTTGTTATCTGTTTATATGCAGGGAAAAATGATAAACCTGTCCTACATAATGGATGGTGTTGCAAAGCATAAGTAGCATATCTTCCCATGATAGATCAACAGTGTTATGCAAACAAAACATGCATGATGGCACGACAGATTAGTATTTTTACTAGCCTATTACAAGGCAACTAATGGCCCAAAAGAATAATTATTTTCATGGTTTCCCGGAGAACAGATACTAAGACGGCCTGTGGTTTACTGGTCTTGGCCTTGATGAGTTGTAGCTTGTGGATCATCCAATGCTGGCTCATCTTATTCTTCTTCACCCATTGGCTGGAAATCAGTGGTTGCCCAGTTGATCCCAATCAAAGCTCTAAATACAGCTTCGTCACTTATAAGAGTGGACGGGTCAAGATCAGGGGCGAAAGTGTGCTTACGGATGGGCGGAGTCTGATCTTGTGACTCATGAATCGGTGCCTTGATCTTTTTGTTGTCGACATCGTAAACCGGCTAGTAATGTGTAAGATTGGTATCTTCAGCTAGCTTACTCGCCAGAGGGCGCATTTCCCTTGCTATGGTGGCAAAGTCTTCTGCGCTGAAGGGTGACCCGTCTTCTTTGACGCTGGGGCAGCCAATTGCCAAGTCTGACGGATCAAGATTGGCCTGCCATGCCTTTGCTCGGGTTAGTGCGGTGAGTGCGCCGACTCTTGCAGCAGATTTCTTTAGCTCTTCGATCCTCACAGGCATCGCAGAAAGCTTCTCCAATGTTTCCTTGATAAGGGTGGAGGGCTATTTCTTGTGAGCAGCTATGCAGATGACTCGTTGCGCGCCTGTATATAATTGCTCTACAAGTGTGTAGGCGGCTTTCAGTTTTTTGCGCAAGTCTATGCCAAGGTGGGCAACTCTGGAGCCTACATCAACAAGAAATTTGTAAGCCGGAGGAATATTGACCTAAATGCATTCAACGCAATTACTGAGATGAAACTACTTACCAAAGATGGCAGTAGTCATGGCATTGATTTAATGTTTTAAACCGGAAAGCTCTTCAGCTACCGGCTTAAGAGCCGCTTCAGCATCTTCCACTCTCTTCAACAGGGCTAACTTCTTTGTTTCCCAGCCAGCCTGGTCGGCTTTGAAATCTTTTTTCAACCTTTCCATATCTGCTAAGGCAGTGGTCTATTCAGCTTTGGCTTTGTAAGTTCCTGCTTGCTCGGACTTGATGTTCTCTTGAAGATCGGCTACTTGGGATTCTTTGCCATTAAGCTCAGCCTGAAAGATATAAACAATGAGTAAGGGTGGCTGTGAATTCATTTGAAGTCCCAAGCATAATACAAGTATTTTACTTGGCACTTGGGGGCTAATGCACCATGCTCTTTCTTCAAGACAAGATTATGATGACCTTGATTGTCATATGTTGAGTATAGCCGATTCATGGGGGCTATATAATTAAGTTTCTGGATCTGTATGGTATTTAGACCCCCGGCATATCTTGACAGATCAAGCCGAACCTTGAGGGCTACAAAAGGAAATCAAAGTGTTATTATCTAAAGACCCGACTAAGCCGGCTCTTGGGGGCTACACATGCAAAATTGAAGTATTATTATTGGAAGTCCCGGTTTATGCTAAAAGTATAAACCGGCCCTCGGGGGCTACAGGAATTGATCTATGAAGATTATTGAAGTTTACAACACATTCTATTCTACGAGTTCCCGTTGAGTCGCCAGAGGAAGAATGAGATGTTCCCTGATAATTTGAATCGGAGGGATTAAGAGGTTGTCGGTAAAGACCGACCCTGGGATAAGCTAAGTCGGAATTGGTTGAGACCTCTGGACGACGTTTGCGAGGGGCAGGGGTGTTCGGTAAGCCGGAAGAAAGGATCCGGCTTCCACTGTTCCGGGTCGTGCGGCGAGCTTCATGTTGGTGCTTCTTCAAAATAAAGTTGGGGTCCAAATAAGCTAAAGGATGAGAAAACCTTACTTTCCGGTTTACTCCGTGAGTTTTCTGTTTTGGCACAGACTCTGAGCCGGAGCAAAGAACAATTACCTCGTCGTCCCCTGCACGGCTGGCTTCGGCTTCATCCTGATAACAATCATTGTCAATGAGATGTATAAAAAATGATCCAAGAGAGTCAAGTTCTACCTCCGACTCATTATCATCGTCATCATCATGGTATAATTCGATGGGTTCGGTGGTCTTGTTCTTAGCAGGCCTCTTGGAGACCTTGCTTTTGGTACGAGCCTTTTTGGCCGGCTTATGTTGCGGTTTCTTCTTCCAAAATGAAGAGTCGTCCTGTTCATATCAAAAAGATCGTAAGTGGGCAGTGTTAATGCAAATATGGTTGAATGAAAGGTGGGCAATACTTATGGCTGGCGGTTTGTTGAAGGCGTAGAAAGGACTAAGACCAGTCTTGCTGCAATCTGCCCAAGTTTCCATCAGCGCCTTGCTGGCATCAGTGATTTCTGAGTCAGATAGTTGAATGTCGAAGTGGCGCTGGGGGTCTTTTAAATCACTAGTGTATTCGCACATTAAGCCGGGGCGACGTCTTAATGGCAAGATTCTCTAGGAAACCCAGCACCGAAAAAGGTCGATGTCGGTTAAGCCATTAGCCATAAAGGCTCTGAGCTTTGAAAAAGCAGAAGCATACTTAGCTCGGTCCTTGGTGGTGATCCATGGTGGAAGCGGATGTGTGTTGCTAAGCCGGTCGTCACAGTAACCCGGCAGAGGATTTTCGCCAGCCGGGGATGAATCTTGACAGTAGAACCAAGTTTGGTTCCAATCCTTGGGATGGCTCGGTGGCTTGGCATAGGAAAAGCTGGCTTCTTTCCTCTTTTGAATTGAAATTCCGCCGAGTTCCAAGCTGGGGCCGTCAGTAAACTCTGTCTGACAGTTTAAATAGTAAAACTCCCTAAAAAATTCAACTGTGGGCTCCTCCTAAAGATAAGCTTCGCGGAATACTTGGAAGTTGCAAATATTGGACACGGAATTGGGTCCAATATCTTGAGGGTGAAGTTGGAAGAAATGAAGGACATCGCGGAAAAACTTTGAGCCAGGTGGACTGAACCCCCGGATCATGTGGTCAGTGAAAAGAACCACTTCATCGTCTTTCGGCTTAGGAGGATTTTCCTCGCCAGGGACCCTCCAATAGATGTCCTCTTGTTTCGCTAAGGTGCTAGTTGCAACAAAGTTGTTCAAGTCCTCTTCAGTGACCCGGGACGGGATCCAGTTGCAGGCAGTATATGACTTAGTCATTTTTTGATCTGAAAAGAAGATTATGCCGGTTTAAGATTATGTGTTGAAGGTGGTTGTTGGTTTAAATGCAAACAATGATGAACATGCATACAAGGGTGTTAAGTCAGAGGACAGTATTCAAGTCATGGAAAGCAAGCTATTGGCGGCTTAAGAAGGGACTAATGGTATCTGGCGGGTTATGGTTTATGAGCTAAGCCGCCCATACAGTTATCAGTTTTCAAGACCTGAAAGTGAAAAAATTGCTAAGTGTTGTACAAATAGATTTCACAGAAGGATGTTATTATTTTGGATCTACGACAGTTCAAGTAATGGGAAAATATCAAAACCTAAAGTGGCGGCAGTGAAAAACTTTGATGTGTCAATGTGGTTTTCTACAGCGAGATGCTACTTTAATGACAAAAATGGTGATACAACTGCTTCCGCACAAGATCTACACCATCTTCGGATCAAATAAGTTATCGGAGTAAATAAAGCAATGAAGAACGACAAGAACGCCGACGAACAACTCGAACCCTAACACAAATCTGAGATGAAAGGGGAAGGTGTACTTACAAATAGTGAGGAGCAGCAGTGGCGCACTGGAGTTCTCTGGTCTAGTCAGGTCAATGCAGCGGCCTGAGTTGATGCAGCGGCTGGAGGTCGCGGCGACGGGACCAGAGAGCTCGTGCGGCTAAGAGGAGGAAGACGAAGAAGGAAGCAGAGGGGAAAATGAGAGACCCCTGTCCCTATTTATAAGGGAGGACAGATACAAGGCATGCACGGGAATCGAGGAGGCCGAAATCATCACATGGCCATATGGACGCCTCGATTTTCGGGATGTTTTATTAAGATAAGGATCGGTTAAGATGTTCTGGGCCTCGTACGGAGTTAATGCGAAATGATGTCATGGCAGTTTAAGAATATTTCAAGAGCTGACGTCATGGCAAGTCACAACAAGTGATGCAGATTCTTACAAGTCAGGTGTTGAAGATTGATATGAACAAGTTCAAATCAACCTGGGGCCTAATGTTGCGGATATAACTACTAGTTATGAACCGCCCAGGAGGGGCCGGGTCATACCACTGACAATAATCCATGAAGATGGCGGGTCATAACAAGCCCGCTGATGGCCCAAGACCCAGAGGAGACTTAGGGCCCAAGAGGATGAACCGCCATGAGAGTAACTTATAATGTAAGGCAGGTTTAGTTAGTTACCGAGCCAGACACGTTGTCTATGAGCCGGCTGGGACTCTGTAAACCGCCGGGCGTCAACCTATGTATATAAAGGGACGACCCGGCGGTGAGTTAGGGTAGGAAAGAAGAGATCGAGAACTAGGTCAAGCGTATTTGCTCCCTGGTAATCGAAGCCAGTTACCTCCACCGCGAGGGGATGAACCAGTATAAACTCTCTGTGTCCCTTGTCCCGTTTAACCCATTCAAGCTAACTACATAGCGATGGCTCCACACCTAAGTCCTTACGCTAGGACATCTGATGTGACAATTCCACGACAGGGCCCCAGCTAGCATTGTCGATGTAGAGCTTGTCGCGGTGACTCTTAGTCATCATGCCAACGACGTATCCCTTGATCCTTGGGAAAGTGCCCTTCAAGAACTCGAAACCAGCATGCACTGGCCCCACGGTGGGCGCCAACTGTCATGGTTTTGTCACAATAGATGCCCTTGCGAAAGGACTTAGGTGCGGAGCCATCGCGACATAGGTTTTCTCAAAGGGGTTGAATGGGATGAGACACGAGTTTACCCAGGTTCGGCCCCTCACCAGCGAGGTAAAATCCTACGTCATGCTTTGTGTTGTATTGATTGGGTATTGATTACAAGGGAGCGAAACCGCTTGACCTAGCTATTGATTGAGTGTTACTTGAGTTAACCCGTCGCAAGGTCTCGCCTTTATATACACAGGTCAAGGCCCGGGTCTTACAAGAGTCGAAGTCGGATCACACAATGTGACCAACTCGGGTTCTAAGTTGCCTTGCCTTGCTAGGCAAGTCGTCATTGGGCGGCTTACAACGCCAGGTCTCGTACCGTCTTCTGGGCTTGGGCCTCCGGCAGTTCACCATGTAAGTCGCCCTCAGGGTTCCAAATTTGGTTTCTTGGGCCTACTTAGGCTTTCTCTCTGAGTCACCAACAATGTAACACGTCCCCTCCTGGGCGGGTCACCCCATGGGGTTATATCCCCAACAACATCATTCTTTCTTATGGCAGGTTATGAAGATCTGCTTAAGGTAAAAACATTAAGAAGAATCAAAGAAGACTCGCCAACCAGAGGCGTTGAAGATTGACATGAACATGTTCAAATCAATCTGGGGCCTAATGTTGGGGATATAACCCCATGGGATAACCCGCCCTAGAAGGGACGGGTTAGGATATTGGCGACTTAATAGTAAAAGCCTTAGATAGGCCCACAAGTGAAGCCAAGAAGGCAACTTACGAGGTGGGCCGGACAGAGGCCCAAGGCCAGAAGACGGTGCACGACCTGCAGGTGTAAGCCACCCGATGGCGACTTGCCCAAGAAGGCAGGGCGACTTAGAGACAGGATCGATTACGTAGTATAACCCGACCCAGACTCTTGTAAGCCCAAGGCCTCGACCTGTGTATATAAAGGTGAGTCTCTGCGATGGGTAAACTTAAGTTACAATCAATCGATAGCTAGTGAAAGGATCGATATAGTTGACTAAAGGGGGGTGAATAGGCAACTAACAATTTTTAGCTTTTCTTTACCAAATTAAACTTTGCATCAAAGTAGGTTGTCTAGCTATGCAACTAGGTGCGCAACCTATATGATGCAACAATGACAAGCACACAAGCAAGCAAGGGATACAACAAAAATAAGCTTGCAAAAGAAAGGCACGAGATAACCAAGAGTGGAGCCGGTGAAGACGGGGAAGTGTTACCGAAGTTCCTTTTTAATGGAAGTACATCTCCATTAGAGCGGTCTGGAGGCACAATACTCCCCAAGAAGCCACTAGGGCCACCGTATTCTCCTCATGCCCTCACACAATGCGAGATGTCATGATTCCACCATTGGTGCCCTTGGAGGCGGCAACCGGACCTTTACAAACAAGGCTGGGGCTCTCTCCACAACTGAATTGGAGGCTCCCAACAAAACCACGGAGCTTCACCACAATGGAATATGGATCTGAGGTGACCTCAACCGTCTAGGGTGCTCAAGCACCCAAGAGTAACAAAATCCACACAAGAAAGTATGGGGGAAACAAATATCCTTTGGTGAAAGTGTAGATCTAGGTCTCCTCCTTCAATCCCTAGCAAATCAACAAGTTTGAGTGGCTAGAGAGATAGATCAGGAAAGAGAGCTTGAGTAGCATTAATGGTGGAGTGAGAGAGGTAAGAGGTGAGTGAGGAAGGTGGAAGAAGCACCCTTATATAGCAACCCTAAAAATCCAAACGTTACTGCGTTTTCTGTAATGTAGTAGTACAACCGCTCCTTGTCCTGGTACAACCGGGACTCATAGTTTACGTGCAGAACCCTACCATGCGGTACAACTGGGCGACTAGGCGGTAATACTGGTTTAAGAGAACAACCGGACCAACCGCCCAGCCACCGCTCAACCACCGCATAGAAACAGCAGGGAGTCACCCCTGAGTGTGGTAGTCAAGCGGTACAGGACCGGTGCAACCGCATGTCCTTGAGCACTCGGGCGGCTAAGTCCTAAGCGGTATAACCGCTCTGGGCACCGGTGGTACCGGTACGACCGGACCAACAGGGCCACCACCGCCCAAGTACTGCATCAAATTAGAAGTCTGACCGGTACTTGGGCGGTACTTGGCCGGAACAACCGCCGTAGTCTTTGCTGAGCATGGTGGCGGTACCACCGCCCGGAAGCAGCGGTACAACCGCTCGATCAAGACAGGTAAGCATCAAGAACCAGCGGTACAACCGCTCCAGAGGGCGTTAGAACCGCTGGGAAGCCACAGAAGCAGTAGGATAAGAAGGGAAGAGCTCTCTCTCACAACTAAGAAAGGCAAGAGAGGGGAGAAGCAAGTGTACGTGAGAATATTCCCCCAACACCTTCCAATGAGAATTCCCTCTTGATAGCACGGGTTCCCTACGACCAAAGAGATAAAATGCATAGACAACACCGTCTTTGATCTTTTCCTTCCAGAGAGAAACGCTATCCAATGAAGGCCTAACCACGGAGAACCTGAAGCACTTTAGCACATGATTAGACCAACAAAGGGTTGTCATCATCATCCAAAACACAAAGTAGGGAAATGCCCTTACAATCTCCCCCTTTTTGGTGGATGATGACAACAACATGATTTGCAAGAGAGAAGTCTAGAAAATGTAGACGGGTCTCCCCGTAGATGTGTGCCCCAAATTGAGAAGACTATTTGAGAGCACTCATTGGGGACGAGACTCCCCCTAGATTTTATAGACTCGTCACTCCTACTCGACATGCGAAAGTAAGCAAAAGGACCATACTAAGAAGGTAGGGACAGTAACAAATAAAGCAACAATATCACCGATAATGAAGATAGATAGATAGATAAACGCATGTCTTACACCATGCACGAAGAGATAAGCAACAAGGTTCACAAGCGAAAGTTCAACCATACGAACGAAAGGAAACGAACGGAAAGCACAAACCCACCCACGCAAATCCTGAGACCTATAGAACTCTCTCCCCCTTTGGCATCAAGACACCAAAAAGGAAAAGAGCGAAGCTAGCACCCCAAGGCTCAGTCGTCCTCCTCTGACTCCTCGGTAGCATCTGGATCCTCATCATCAGCAGACACGTCATCGTCGTCGTGATCGGATTCCTCCATGATATCATCATCTGCAGCAAAGGAGGTGGAGGGCTGGCGAGGGACCTCATCATCAGACCACATGCTGTGTGCAGAGATCCATCACTCCTCCAGTGTGATGCTCTTCTCAGAGCCACTCTGAACAGACATGTTGAGGTGCCTCATCATCGCAATCTGACGACACCGGGCATGCTTCTCAATGACACGGGCCTCATACATCCTCTTCTGGATGTCAGACTGGAGGCAGAAAGTCTTATTCACCTTAGCAGTGAGCTTGTCCACTCAAGAGGGCTTGGCCCCTGGCTCCAACTCAAAGTCCTCATCGTCAGAAGTGGCATAGACATCCTTAGGAGCATTAGCAGGAAAGCGAGGCTCGGCATGCTTCTTCTTCTTTAGTAGCTTGACCTCATGAATAGTGATATTATCGGGAGAAGTGAGAGGCTCTCAAGGACGGCGAACCGCCCAAACTGAGTTCAGAAAGCACATGACAAACGGAGCGTAAATGGGGACCTTCCTATAGATGACCATGTTGTAAATCTCGTGCCACAGCCAGTTGGACACATCAAACATTTCCCCAGAGCCCACCTTGGTCTGCATTGCAACCATCAAGTCAACAAGATAGCCATGGATTTCATCTTGATTCCCCACCTTGGGCAGAAGAACATTGCAAAACACGTGATGCATGATATCATAGACCTTCACCAAATCCTTAGATTCTCCAATAATACCATGGCCCCGAATGTACAGAGGGGCAAGCTTCTCCTTAGGCATGGACTCGGGATGGTCATGAGGACGAATGCCACCCCTTCCTTCCAGACCGGTATCGTCATACCCAATAGCATTGCAGAAGGCCCTCCAGGGCATTTGAAAGAGCTCATCACGGCACATGAACGTGAGAGTGTGGGCGTCATCTTCTCCAAAGTGAACAGTGGCATAGAACGGATAGACAAGCTGAACATCAAAGTCACAGTTAACAGACATGAGCTTGACCAGATCGAACTCCTCACAGAGAGCCAAGGCCTCACCAAATTACTCCAAGTTGTTCCTCCAATGGTCAAGATCGATGGTCCACTGCTTGGCATACCTGTTCTTGTTGTGCTCAAAGACTTCATGAACAACCCGCACTTGCATCTCATTTCGGAACTGAACGGTGGTCCAACGAGGAGCGATGGGAACCTCATAAGGATTCTTCGAGCGGAAGGCTTCCCAATCCTTGGCTTTCCAACGGTGCAATGGCAAAACCACACGTTGCTTGGCAGTGGCAGATTTTTCACGGCGAGTGGGCTTGGCGGGAATCACAACCTCTACTTCGTCATCAGACGCAGCCGGGCGCAAGGTCCTTCAAGCCCTCTTCTTGGTCTTGCGAGGAGCAGAGCGAGAACTAGAGCCACATGTACACACGCGTGAGGAGAACACAAGAAACCCAGCAAAGATGAGAGGATTACACGCACAAACAGAGGAATAGATAGATTGCACAAACATAGAAAACAGAACAGGGCTACGTGGTGCAGATATCCCGGTTGTACCGAGTTGTCCTACCGGTAGTACCGCTCCAGCGGTTGTACCACCCGCCGAGGCGGTAGAACCACTGAACAATGGTACTACCAGTAGGAAATAGATCTAGCCGCGAAATATGAAACACACTAGCCATATTCTGATCTCTAAAAAGTGCAGTCTAAGCAGGAGGCAAATATAGATCTCTTCCACCCAATAGTTTAAACATTAAACGCGGAATGTCAAGTAATGCCCTAGAAGTAGGGAAGGAACCCTAGAACGAAGAATGAAGGACATGGGGCATTACCGACATTTATGGGAAGAGATCGGGAGGGAGGAGGCCTCCTCGGAGAGGATCCACGGAGACCCCACGGATCCGAAGCGCAAAAAGCACTCCGGGGCAGTGGCAATGGTGATTGGTGGCTAGGGCACAGGATGGGAAGAACAGGGGATGGGGAAAAAGAACCCCCCTTCAGCCCCATCCACGATATATAGGCCCCCTAGACGCGCGGCGGTTGTACCGCTCAAGAGAGCGGTTGTACCGCTACTTGGTACGAGCCAGCGGTTGCGGGTGGTACTTCCGTCGCCAAGTAGGCAGCGGTAGAACCGCCCGTAACACTGGTTGCACCGCCTAGTCACCATTTCCAAAGCCAAGATCAAGTGTCTGCAATTGGAGTAGAGGGTACACAAGGGAAAAGGAAGGCTTGGGATAGGGCACGGGACTGGAATATGGCATGAGGATCTCCAAGAGACTAAAAGGAAAACAACAAAGGAAAAAACCACACTTGGAGACCACAACACCTAGATCTTAAAAAAAACACGAGAACAAAGACAACAAGGACAAAACTCGAAGCACAACCTCTCCAAAGAGGGCGGTGGACGGAGCCACCTATATTTGAGTCAATTGGTATGGCAGCGCGAAGAATTATCCTTGGGCCCATGACCAAAGCTCATCTTTGAAGCACAGGTACCATCAACAATGGCTGATGTGAAAGAGTTGATCAATTTATGCATAATGGGGGGAGGGAGAGTTCATTGAGAGAACAACACTCCCCCTATGTCCATTCCTACACCTAAACAAGATGTCATGTTGAGTATGATGAGGTGTGCACGGGTTCAAGCAACATTGCTCGAATCAATGATATTTAGCTCATGCCTTAACTCGCGAAATCTTGCTTCATCCAAGGGCTTCGTGAAAATATCTGCAAGGTTATCATGAGTGTTGACATACTTGAGCTTGATCTCCCCTCGCCTAATGTGATCCCAGATGAAATGATACCGAATCTCAATATGCTTCGTCTTGAAGTGTTGCACCGGGTTGAGAGAAATCTTGATGGCACTTTCATTGTCACACCAAAGAGGCACTTCATCACAAATGACTCCGTAACCCTTCAAAGTTTGCCTCATCCATAGAAGTTGAGCACAACAACTACATGCAGCCACATACTCCGCTTCGGTGGATGAGAGAGATACACAACTTTGCTTCTTGGAAGACCAACTCACTAAAGAGCAACCAAGTAATTGGCACCCTCCCGAGGTGGACTTCCTATCCACCTTGTCTCCCGCCCAATCTAAATCTGTATAGCCCAAAAGATCAAAGCTGGCTCCTCTTGGGTACCATAAGCCAAAGTTTGGGGTATGAGCCAAATATCGAAAGATTCGCTTGACTGCCACAAAGTGACTTTCCTTAGGTGCGGCTTGAAATCATGCACAAATTCCCACACTTAACATGATATCTAGTCTAGATGCACAAAGGTAAAGCAAGGAGCCAATCATGGAGCGATATACCTTTTGATCCACCGCTTTACCATTGGGATCAATGTCAAGTTGGCACTTGGTGGGCATTGGAGTGGAAGCCGGCTTGACATCACTTAGCTTGAATCTTTTTAGCATGTCCTGAGTGTATTTGGCTTGATTGATGAAGGTACCTTCTCTTCTTTGCTTGATATCAAAACCGAGGAAGAACTTCAACTCTCCCATCAAAGACATCTTGAACTTAGAGGTCATGAGAGCGGCAAATTGCTCATTGAAAGCTTTGTTAGGGGAACCAAAGATAATATCATCAACATAAAGTTGGCACACAAACAACTCCCCTTTGACCTTCTTAGTAAAAAGAGTGGGATCAATTTGCCCGACTTCAAATCCACGATCTTGCAAAAACTCGGTAAGGTGTTCATACCACGCACGTGGGGCTTGCTTGAGGCCATAGAGTGCCTTATCGAGTTTACACACATGATCGGGGAAGTAAGGATCCTCAAACCCAGGGGGTTGCTTGACATATACCAACTCATTAATAGGACCATTAAGAAAACCACTCTTCACATCCATTTGTTGCAACTTGAAATTATGATGAGAAGCATAAGCAATCAACAAACGAATGGATTCAAGGCGAGCAATGGGAGCACAGGTTTCACCATAGTCGATACCCTCGACTTGGGAATAGCCTTGTGCTACCAGCCTTGCCTTGTTACGAACGATGGTCCCATGAGCATCTTGCTTGTTCTTGAATATCCACTTGGTTCCAATGACATTGTGGTTCCCCGATGGCCTTGGCACCAATCTCCACACCTTGTTGTACTCGAAGTTGTTGAGTTCTTCATGCATGGCATTGAGCCAATCCGGATCTTCAAGTGCCTCATAGACCTTTTGGGGTTCAACACAAGAGACAAATTCGTGATGTTCACAATAGTTTGCTAATTGTCTATGAGTGCTTACCCCCTTTCTTAGGCTTCCAACCACATTATCCATTAGATGACCTTTGGTGGTGAGCTTGGAAGCAATCTTTGCGGCACGACGCTCTAATTCCTCCTTGGATGTGGAAGGAGGAGGGGTAACTTGATCATCTTGAGCACCGTCAGGAGCTTGTTCTTGATCTTGAACTTGCTCGAAGGGGAGAACTTGACCTTGGGCATCATTTAGTGGTTCACCATCATCTTGAGGTTGATATTTCCCTTGATCTTGTTCATGAGGTTGAGGGCCTTCACTTTGTTCTTCGGAAGCGTGTGGGTCTTGGGTTGGTGATGGCTCCACTTGAGTGGAGCATTGTCCTTCTCCTTCGGCCACAAGGGGTTCCTCAATGGGTAGGATATGACCAACACCCATTCTTCTTATGGCTTGGGGAGGAATTTCATCACCTACATCACAAGTACCACTTTGCTCCACTTGGGAGCCGTTATTCTCATCAAACTCCATGTTACATGCCTCCTCAATAAGTCCCGTGGACTTTTTGAGGACACGGTAAGCATGAGAGTTTGTAGCATAACCAACAAATATGCCCTCATAAGCTCTAGCCTCAAATTTAGACAAATGAACACCTTTCTTGAGAATGAAAAACCTACACCCGAACACCCGAAAGTACTTGAGGTTGGGCTTGTTACCGGTGAGTATCTCATAAGGAGTCTTGTCCAAGCCTTTTGCGGAGATAGAGCCAATTCGACGCATGACACGCGGTGTTGATGGCTTCGGCCCAAAAGTTGTATGGAGACTTGAACTCCGCCATCATGGTCCTTGCCGCATCCATCATCGTCCGGTTCTTCCTCTCCGTGACACCATTTTGTTGAGGGGTATAAGGTGCCAAATATTGATGCTTGATCCCCTCATCATTAAGAAACTCATCCAAGGTGTAGTTCTTGAACTCGGTGACATTGTCACTCCTTATTGTCAAGATCTTTGCATCATGTTGACGTTCAGCTTCATTTGCAAAGTTGATGACGGTTTGTTGAGTCTCACTTTTCCTCTTGAAGAAATATACCCAAGTGTATCTTGAATAATCATCCACAATCACCAAGCAATACTTTCTACCTCCAAGACTATCAAAGGATGGAGGCCCAAAGAGATCCATGTGAAGGAGATCCAAGGGTCTCTTCGAGCAGATGATAGTCGTGGAAGGGTGAGCCTTCTCATGTAGCTTTCCTTCGATACAAGCATGATCTTTGGCAAAACTGACATTTGTTAGTCCACGGACATGGTCCCCCTTGAGAAGACTTTGCAAAGATCTCATATTGACATGGGCTAAACGGCGATGCCAAAGACATCCCACATCAACTTTAGCCATTAGGCATGTCGCGGTCTTAGTGGGTCGCTCCGAAAGTTAATCACATAAAGACCATTCTCGACATGCCCAACAAAGGCTACTTTAAGAGTCTTGCTCCACAAGAGGGCCACGGTATCAATATCAAAGAAAGTGGCAAAGCCCATGAGTGCAAGTTGACGAACGGAAAGTAGATTGTAAGCAAGGGACTCAACAACCATGACTTTCTCGATCATTAGATCATGAGAAATGACCACCTTGCCAAGACCCAATACCTTAGAAGACGAGGCATCACCCCACTCAACGTTGGTGGGCATAGAAGGGATCTTGTGCACGTCCACCACCAAGTCCTTGCTTCCGGTCATATGATTTGTTGCTCCACTATCGAGCAACCATGATCCCCCACTAGAAGCAAACACCTACAAGAGATCAATGCTTGGTTTTAGGTACCCATTTTGTAATGGGTCCTTTGATGTCAGTAACAAGGGTCTTAGGAACCCAAATAGACCATTCAATGTACTCATAAGGAGAACCAACAAATTTAGCACACTACTAGGAAAAGGGCTATAGATAGGATTGATACTAATGGCGCACCAGGTAAGCAGTGCACCACTACTATATACTAATGGCGCACCGGTTGGACGTGCGCCATTAGTAAGGAAGACACTAATGGCGCACCAGGCACACGGTGCGCCACTAGTATTGATTTTTTTTCATTTTTCCATACATTCTAATGGCGCATGACGCCAAAGTGCGCCATTACTAGTTCTAACAAGTAATGGCACACCTTGTAAACAGTGCGCCATTAGTATATAATTTTTTTTACTTTTTTGCAAAACGGCTAATGGCGCACCGTGTATATTTTCATGGACACTTTTTGATCTCGATCTCGATCCCACCCGCACCCTCCCCCGCTAGCTCCACCGCCGCCGATGACCCACCGCAACTCTCCCCCGCTCCACCGCCCCGACGAGCACCCGGCCCCCTCGCACCCTCCTCCGCTCCACTGCCGCCAACGGGTAACCCCCGCACCCTCCCCCGCTAGCTCCACCGCCGCCGACGACCCACCGCAACCCTCCCCCGCTCCACCGCCGCCGACGAGCACCCGGTCCCCCGCACCCTCCCCCGCTCCACCGCCGCCAACGGGCACCCCCGCACCCTCCCCCCGCTCCCCCGCCGCCGCCGATGATATTTTCAAGTAACAAATTTGAACATATTTTTAAAAAAATTATTACTATTTTTATAAAAAAATATTACTATTATGATTTAAACAAGTTTGAACATATTTAAACACAAATAAATATTAAACAGGATTTTAAATGCATAAAAAAATATTGGGGAGCCTAGGAATCGAACCCAGGACCTCCTGGTGTGTGTGCTGCGTACTGACTAGTCGGGCTAGTGGGCGGGTTCTTTTTGATCTCGATCTCGATCCCACCCGCACCCTCCCCCGCTAGCTCCACCGCCGCCGACGACCCACCGCAACCCTCCCCCGCTCCACCGCTGCCGACGAGCACCCGGCCCCCACACCCTCCCCCGCTCCACCGCCGCCAACGGGCACCCCCCGCACCTTCCCCCCGCTCAACCGCCGCCGTCGATGATATTTTCAAGTAACAAATTTGAACATATTTTCTAAAAAATTATTATTGTTTTTATAAAAAAAACATTACGATTATGATTTAAACAAGTTCGAACATATTTAAACACAAATAAATATCAAACAGGATTTAAAATGCATAAAAAATATTAGGGAGCCTGGGAATCAAACCAAGGACCTCCTGGTGTGTGTGCTGCGTACTGACCAGTCGGGCTAGTGGGCGGGTTCTTTTTGATCTCGATCTCGATCCCACCCGCACCCTCCCCCGCTAGCTCCACCGCCACCGATGACCCACCGCAACCCTCCCCCGCTCCACCGCCGCAGACGAGCACCCGACCCCCGCACCCTCCCCCGCTCCACCGCCGCCAACGGGTACCCCCCGCACCTTCCCCCTGCTCCACCGCCGCCGCTGATGATATTTTCAAGTAACAAATTTGAACATATTTTCTAAAAAATTATTACTGTTTTTATAAAAAAAAATTACTGTTATGATTTAAACAAGTTTGAACATATTTAAACACAAATAAATATCAAACAGGATTTAAAATGCATAAAAGAAATATTGGGGAGCCTGGGAATCGAACCCAGGACCCCCTGATGTGTGTGCTGCGTACTGACCAGTCGGGCTAGTGGGCGGGTTCTGTTGTAGATAGGGTTAGGTGGTATATAAGACAAGTCGGGCTAGATTAAATTACTTATGGCGCACCCTTCTATGGTGCGCCATTGATACGGATGTACTTATGGCGCACCCCCGGGTGGTGCGCCATTGCTAAGCCTCCCCACAGTAAAATCCCCAATCCCCAATCCACACTCTAATCCCTCCCCGCCTCATCTCACCCGCCGTCCCCGGCCATGCACCCGACCACCCTCCGCCGCCGACCACCTCCCTCACCGTCCCCCTCCGCCCGCGTCCTCGCCGTCCCCCTCCACCCGCGGCCCCGCCTGCGTCCCCCTCCTTCCCGAGCGCGACAGCTAGGGTTCCTAGCCGCCGCCACCGCTGCCGGCCCGCCGCCACGGGGCGCCCAGCCGGCCGAACCCTCCGCTGCCCCGCCTCCGATACAGGCCCCTCCAGCCCCGAAGCTGCGCCCCCGCCCGCCTCCTTCTCTCTT
Organism: Triticum aestivum; assembly: GCF_018294505.1. Taxonomy (NCBI): domain Eukaryota; kingdom Viridiplantae; phylum Streptophyta; class Magnoliopsida; order Poales; family Poaceae; genus Triticum; species Triticum aestivum. Next base: position 133,000,072 of record NC_057810.1, on the reverse strand, counting down.
CTCCCGCGACCTCCCCCCTACCCCCTCTCCACCGCCCCGTCCCCTCAGCGCCGCTCGCCTTCTCCCCGAACCCTAGCTCCGCCGGCGTCGGGGACGACCACCTCGTTGGCCTCACCAGGCCGCAGGCCCTCAAGCCCCACGCCGTCCTCGGCCTCGCCCTCTCCACCGTTGGCGCCCCTTCCTCCGCCCCTGCAGCGCGGCAGCAGCAGTAGTAAACAGCCAGGTAAAACTGACTAATCTCTTGTGTATTACTGTATTAATCTTGCTACTATTGTAGATACAGTAGTTTTATGTTGTTGTAGTTTTATGTTTCAGATATAGTAGTTTTATGTTGCAGATACAGTAGTTTTACTGTATTACTATAGTAGGAAATGTCTTATATTTCTAGTGAACGTACATGTCAGCTGCCATATCATTTGCTTTGGCCTGTATTTAGTGTTTTTATGATTTCTTGTTTTGATGTTACAATCTTGTTAGTTCCTAGATATTGCTGGTTTCTACTTAGAAAATATTCAAAGTTGATTCTGTTGTCTCTGCAGTTCAAAACGTTTTGTATCAAGCTTCTAGGTTTTGTCACAGATAGTAGTGCTTTGCTCATGTAGTTGCTGCATGGTCAACTTGTGTCCAAGAAACTTGAGCTCCTGTTCCAGTTTATATTATTAATTAGTAATTCAAACAGATCATTATAGTTCTTTAGAAGTGGGCTTTTGTGTCCACCCGCCATGAATTTGTAGAGAGGTCAGCTGAATAAATTTGGTTACTCTGATCTCGCAAGCATAATGATTAACTTTTGTATATATAGATACTCCTACAATAGGTATAAAAAAAGATACTCCTACAATACTTATTTTAGTCAATTACAAATATAAACTGCAATTGGATCATCATTCTTTCATGTACATGATAGACTACGCCATGTAGAGTAATGAGTTTCATTTGATTCCATGCTCACAACAATTGAATGTAACTGGATCCTCTTTGTTTCATGTACATGAAGTATTTCAACTTGTTTGTCTGCATAAAGCCTTGGTTTAATTTTCTAGGCTAATTCAACTTGTTGTGCATGATGTAGGAAAGTGAACCAATAAAAATTGTTTATTGTTGAACCAAATGTTCTTAGTGTTTGAGTGGATTTGTAAATCTGTGGGCTTGCCCACTAATCAAATACCATTTTAGGGGACCTTCATTTCTAACTTGTCCAACAAAAGCATGGAACTAGGAAACTAAACAACCCCCCATTAGAAGATCCTGAAATATATGCTCCAGCTAGTTGTCAAGTTCCCCTCTTATTCTGTGTTATAGATGCAGAGAGCTTAGAAGGAAAAGCAAGCCCAAATACAAGTTAACTTAATTCGCTGGCTACAGCAGATAGTGCAGCAGCAGCAACACCTCCAAGGTGAGAAATATGTTCCTATTTATCTTTTTTTGCTCAAGTTCTTCAGTACATCATATAATATAGAGAAGTGCAGATCAAGTGGTGCAATCATATACATCTGCCACTTAAGTCATCCTTCCCTTTAAGCAGAGTGATGCCTTTCGATGTCACACAATAATGTTTGTTGCAAGAACATTCTACTCTTAGTGTTCGTTTGTTTACTGCATAAAAATATATAGTTTTGCTGTTGTTTGTCGGGGAAACTGATCCACGAACACCTATGGGGCCGGCGGACCGAGCCCCTTTCGGTTCGGCGGGGGGCGGAGGTCACACAAAGAGCGGATCGAGGCGAAGCGCATGAGCAGTTTACCCAGCTTCGGAGCTCTCCGGAGAGATAATACTCCTACTGCTGCTTGTCTGATTCTATTATGTTCTTGCTCGAGAGTGAGCTAAGTGTTTTCTGGCTTACGAATGAGTCCAACCGAACCTCCTCTACGTTGCGCATGGGCCTCCTTTTATACGCTAAAGGGGTCACCGACAGGTGGCAACGCAGAGGAGGGTACAAATGTAAAAAGTGAGGTGGTTGGTACAGTTACTTGTACAGTGTTTCCTACCTAACCCTGACGGCAGGGGACAAGGGCATTAAATGCCCGTCTGTGTAGCCCAAACAGTGCAGAAAAGGACCGTTAGGGGCGCCACCGATCGCCATGATGGCGATCTTGTTAGCTTCGCATGCCACTGCGCACCGCTGGCTGCACAGCCTCCCGCCACGCGCGCCTGGAAAGGCCCCCAGAGCGACACATTGGTGGATGCGCTGGAGCGCGTGCACAGAGTGGCCGCCTGCCGCGGCAAGCGCCTTGCCGCGGCCATTGTCTTGTCGGGTCCGGAAGCTTGTCGCTCACCGGGCCTCGAGATGTCTTGGTTGGTCTTCCCAGCAAGCTCCTCTTGCCGGGGCCTTGTTGCCTTGCCGGGACGCGTGGTGCGTTGCGGCAAGTTCCTTGGGATGCCTTGGTTGGCCTTCCCGGCAAGCTCCTCTTGCCGGGGCCTTGTCTCCTTGGCTTGAATACTTTGTTTTTGAATGGCTCCAAGGGAGCCATGGAGGACCTTGGCGGTCGCCCGGCAAGCCTTGCCACGGGGTGCTGCAACTGCCCGTGCACAAGTTCGGGGTACTAGGGTACCCCTACTCTAGTACACCGACAGGAGCCCCCGGGCCTGGGCCACACACGGTGCCGAGCGCTGTTGGGCCAGGCCCAAAACAGGGCACGGGCACACGCGGCCTGGGCCACGCCGAATCTTGCTCCGTATCCACCGCGCCCTCCCCTAACGGCACGCGTTGAATGCGGCGTCATGGGAGAGATCGCGGGTGGTTTCTTTATTCGGAAGGGCGAAACGTCCGCCCCCTCCCTCTTTATAAGCAGAGGAAACAGGGGCAGTTCGTTCCCCCTCGCTGGTTGCTACTACTCCATCTTCACAAATGTCCGCCGCTCCCCCCTTCTTCTCCAAGCCGAGAGAGAGCAGCGCTCTGCCTCCCATTGCCACCAGCATCACCAACGCCGTCGACCTCCCCCACCACCTCCGCCATGGCTCCGAAAGCCGACAAGGGGAAGGGCGTGAAGTCGGCCGAGGCGCAGCGGCTCGCGGTGCTGCGGAAGGAGCGGGCGATCTTCTCCCCCCAGCTCGGCGCGAAGGAGCTGAGGGAGTACTTATACCTCTTCTGGGCGACGGAGACGCGAGCGCATCCGCGCACGAGGGTACTCCCGGCCGCCGCTTCTGAACTGGCTCCAAACGGGTACCCATTCTTCGCGTTGTTCTTCTATTGCGGGCTCTGCCCGCCCTTCTCGGAGTTCTTCTGTGACATTATGAATACCTACGGGTTTCGCCTCCTTGACTTCACCCCCAACGCCGTTCTGACCATGGCAGTTTTCGCACATCTGTGCGAGAACTTTGTCGGAGTCCACCCCAATGTCGCCCTCTTCCGCCACTTCTTTATCCCCCGAGTTGAGAGAGGAGAGCCCCTTGCCGGCGGGATTGCCTGGATCTCGAGGGTCGGCAAGAAGGACGCCTATCTGGAGGGTGAGCTCCGCAGCAAGTGGGAGGAGTGGAGAGCGGAGTGGTGTTGGATCGTCGAGGAGAACCCGCAGCCGTTCACTACCGTGCGCCAAGCCCCCATAGTGCGTGGTAATGATTGGAGCAACGTGGCCCCGGAAGACGAGAGGCTGAAGATCTCCATCACTAGGATCCTTCGCCTCAGGCTTGCCGGGCTCACTGTAGGCGCTGTCGGCGCAGATTTCCTTCGCCGCCGCATCGCCCCTCTGCAGGAGAAGGGGAAGCCCGCCTGGGAGTTCAAGAACTCGGCGGACATCATGAGGCTGCGGCCGGGCCTCAACTTCAATTTCACCATCCTGGAGCTGGATGCGATGCTCCTGGAGTTGTTCAAACGAGATCCCCAATATCCATTCGTCGCTTGATCGGATCCGCGCGATGATGCCGTTGTGCGATTCCCATGGAATCGCCCCAACTTGGCAAGAACCCGCGGATGACGTCGTGCAAGCGTTCTTCGACGACTTGGTAGAAGTGCCGATCCGCACCGACGAACAGAAAAGCCTCACCCACGACACTACCGACGCGGAGCTGCAGCACATCGCCACTAGGGCGGAAGAGGCTGCAGCAGCAGCTGCCGCGGGCGCGTTCGGGTTCACCGTAGAGGAGGCAGAGGCGGCAGAGGCGGCAAACCTTGCCGAGCGCGCGGAGTTCATCGGCGAGGAAGAGCTTGCCGGCTCTGAAGCTGAGCCGAGCGAGGCCGGCGAGGAAGAGCCTGAGCCTTCGGACAGCTTGCCGCAGGCGGAGCCCCCGGCCCCGCCAAGAAGGCGTCTCCGCAGGGCCGGGGACGTAGCGGGGCGGCAAACGAGCCAACAGCCGCCAAGCCGTGCGACACGCTCTACCGCGGCAAGCAATGTTGCCGCGGGAGCGCCTCACGCTGCTGCGGCAACTGGAGCGGGATCTTCCCGGTCCACCGCCACCGCCCCCGCCAAGCGGGCAAGGGATCCTACTCCTCCGCCTCGCCGCACCGGAGGGGAGCCGGACTTCGATCTCTCCGCGCTCAGCTCCGACGAGGAGGAAGAAGAGTAAGTTTCTTTGGTGCTCTTGTAGTTCTTCAATTCTTACTGTTTTTGTCTTGTATCTGACTTGCTTTAATCTGAACCTATTCCTTTTTATGACGCTGGCCCAAAGAGCGGCGAAGAGAGCCAAGGCCGCGGTGATCGTCATCGAGGATGACCCCACCGTGTCAGCAGGGGGTGTGTCCGAGACCACCTTGACGGACCCAGCAACCACTCCCCAAAGCAGCCCCCAGCGCAGCCCCCAGCGTAAGTTTGTAGCTTTACTTCCTGCTGTCGGGCGCGCATGGGTGCTTTTTCCTTTGCTAATATCTTGCTTGTTGATTTGTGTAGGAGTAGAACAGCCACATCAGGAGCGCCCGGAAGCTGGTCCCGAAGTGCCATCTGCTTCGACTACACCGCTAAGGGAGGAGTCCCCGGCAAGGGAGCGCTCTCCGGCAAGGGAGAACTCTCCGGCAAGGGGCAGTTCTCCGGCAAGGGACAGCACCAACGACCCTGCGGCGGCTGAGACCGCAACTGCAGATCTTGGTACAGGTAATCCACTTGTCTAAAAACTTCCCTTGGGTTCTTCTTCTTCTGATTTCCTTTTCTTGGATTTTTGATTGATTTTTCTCCCTTCTTCGTTCTTCAGATCCATCTGCTGCAGAGCCAATGGAGACTGAGGACACCGGCGAGGAAGGCGCGCGTGGCAGCAACGACGACGCTGCCGCCAACGAAGAAGGCATCGGTGCTGATGAGCCCGCCGGCGAAGAGGCCGCCAAGGCTGCCGCCGCAGAAGCTGGCGAGGGGTCGAGCAATCGCACTGACGGCCCTGAGGCCGTAGGAGCGCCAGGCGCTGCACCGACCGCCGATCCCTCCGCCGCTGCCGTGGAGCCAGGCTCTGAAGAGCCTTAGCCTGGCGCCTACTGGAAGGCCGACGAAGGTATCTTCATCAAGCTTCCCTGGGCGTCAAGCTCCAGGGCACCGGTCGAAGGAGAAACTTTCAACGAGGAGCTGCTCGCCTCCGCCGGGCTGTCGTTGGTCGATGCGCCAAGCAGCAGCAGTGGCGAGCCTGAGGAGGAGGAGCTGCTGCGGAAGCTGCTGTCACTCTACCGCGCACGACAAGCCAAGCTGGCTTCCCGGGAAGCGCTTGTCGCGAAGGCGGGAGACGATATGGAGAAACGCGCAGAGGAGCTCCGGGGCCTCAATCAAGAAGCTCTCCGATCCCTGGCACAGGAGCGGGAGCGACTCACCGAGGAGCGTACAGCCTTCCTTCTTGAGAAGGCCGAAGCTGAGGAGGAACAAAGGCTTGCTGCCGAGAAGCAGTCCGTGCGAGAAGGCGAGTTGGTGCAGCGGAAGGACAACCTCGACAGCTACGAGGAGGAGCTTGCCGAGCGCGAGCAAGCGATTGGCGGGGCGCTCAAGGAAGCAAAGGACGTTGCCGCAGCTGCAGAGGCCGCCAAGAAAGAGCTGGAGGCGAAGGTGGCACAGCTGGAGGCCAATACCAGGAAGAGCGGCGAGGAGCTTGCCGCGCTCAAGCGTGAGCGCGAGAAGGATGCTGCCGCCCATGGTGAGCTGCAAGGTCTCCTCGCTGAGAGGAACAAGGAGCTCAGCGCCGCAAAGGACTCCAACGCGGATCTCGAGTTGAAGCTGGCTACGCTGACTCAGACGCTGGACGCCGTCAAGGAGCGAGAGGTGACCTTGTCGGAGAAGATCAAGGCCGACGAGGCGCTGCTGGAGAGTATCGCCATTACCCAGAACTCATTTAGGGAGACGGTGGAGCATTGGACCGAGGGTCTGGTGAATATCGCCGCAGTCATCGACGAGGAGCAGGCGCAGTTGGGGATGGAGGACTTTGGGTATCCTTCTGACGAGCATCTCCAACCCAGCGCCAAGCTCAGCCTGTTCTTCAAGGGTGTGGCGACGGCGCTCCAGCGACTCCGGGAGAGGATCCCAAAGCAGCTGGCCGACGAGTCGCACAGGATTTGCGCGGGGGCTCTCCAGAAGGTGCTGATGAAGGTGGCCTTCCGCAACCCAGGCCTCAACCTCACCAACATCCTCAAGTCCTTGCCGCCTGACGCCGATCTGGATGCGCTCAAGGCCCTTGTCGCACCCATTGTGGACAAGGTGAGCGAGATCAAGAGCGTTGAGGGCGATCGCGTAGACTAGGCCGCCCGTTTTCTCTTTCTCCTTGTCGCTGCTAGCCATATTACAAGATCAATCTGTTAGAGCTGCGACAAGTTATTTTGTAATGTAACTCTATTTCTGTTATCAATTGCTACGTTATTTCCTCTACTAGATTCCTTCCTTTGTATGTCTTTACCCTACGCTTTTAGGGAACTTGTCGGCGCAGGTACCCGAGCCGCGAGCGCTGAGTGCGGGACGTCAGCAGCCTGCTGGTGGTGCCGCTTCCGACAAGAAACCTTGTCGCGACTAGTTGCAGGGCACTTAAGTTGTTAAGCGGACTCGAAACAAAGTAAGGGCGCAACTAGCTACGAGTTGGTTCCTCCGCGCACAGGTTTTCCATACAAAGTACGGTCGTTCAAGGAAGATAACTTAAAAATTAAAACTAATTGCTCAAACTTTGGCAACTTAGCTTTTCTGTCCTTCGCTTCCCGGCAAGGCGAAACTTCCTTAAACGACGCCTGGTCCACACCATTATCTTCTCCTTCCCCCCGGCAAACTTGTGTGTGAGGGAACCTTCCTTTCCTTTGCTGAGAAAAAGAAAGAAGAGAAAATAAAGATATGGAGCCTTTCGGCTCTTTATCGCTTACCGGGGGCAGGTGCTGCACAAAGTGTCAGATAACGCATGCAAGAAAGAATATAATACATGAAATTGACAAGATATGCGGAGCACATGAGCTTTTTACTTATGCACGGGATCTGCGCCCGGCTTTGTACAAAGGATTACATGCAACATCGGCAAGACTTGTACAAAAGGTGGTTGCCGGAACGGGTTCCGGCAACCGCACCCTACGGGTAAAACTTACGAAGATGTTCAATGTTCCAGGAGTTGCTCACCGGAGTGCCATCTTCGGTCTCAAGGCGGACAGCGCCAGGCCTAGTGACTCGTTTCACCCGGTAAGGGCCTTCCCACTTCAGCGTCAACTTGTTGGAATTCTTGGTGGACTGAACGCACCGAAGAACAAGGTCGCCTTCCTCGAAGCTTCTGGCATTAACTTTGCGGCTATGGTAGCTGCGCAAAGCTTGCTGGTATCGAGCAGCTCGTACAGTAGCTTGAAGACGATCCTCCTCAAGGAGCAGCGCGTCATCTTGTCGCAACTGCTCTTGCTCAAGCTCATCATAAGCGAGCACTCGAGGTGATCCGTATACGAGTTCCGTGGGGAGAACTGCCTCTGCTCCATAGACTAGAGCGAAAGGTGTCTGGCCAGTGGCTCGATTTGGCGTCATTCTGATCGACCAAAGAACCACCGGCAGCTCCTCGATCCAGTTTCTTCCGCACCTGTGCAGCCTATCGAAAGTTCTGGTCTTGAGCCCGCGCAGCACTTCAGCATTTGCCCTCTCCGCTTGACCATTGCTTCTCGGATGAGCAACAGAAGCGAAGCAGATCTTGGCGCCAAGATCTTGGACGTACTGCATGAAGGTGCGGCTCGTGAATTGTGAGTCGTTGTCAGTGATGATCCTGTTAGGGATCCCGAAACGGCAAACAATTGACCTGAAGAACTTGACTGCTGACTATGCTGTCACCTTCCTCACTGGTTCCACTTCCGGCCACTTTGTGAACTTGTCGATTGCAACGTACAAGTACTCAAAGCCCCCGATAGCTCGGGGAAAGGGGCCGAGGATGTCGAGCCCCCATACCGAAAATGGCCAGGATAAAGGGATCGTCTGGAGAGCTTGAGCTGGCTGGTGTATCTGCTTGGAATGGAACTGGCACGCTTCACACTTGGTTACTTGTGCAGTTGCATCCTGGAGGGCTGTCGGCCAAAAGAAACCTTGCCGGAACGCTTTGCCGGCGAGTGCTCTTGCGCCAATGTGGTGACCACATATGCCTCCATGTATCTCTGCCAACAGCTTTTGTCTGTCTTCCCGGCAAATACACTTCAATTTCACACTGTTGAGTCTTCTTCTGTATAGTATGCTATCGACAAACTGGTACATACTTGACTGCCGGGCTACTTTTTCCGCTTCTTCTTGCTCTTCGGGAAGTTCTCCTGTCTGAAGGAAATGGACAATCTGTTGTGCCCATGCTGGAGCTTGTGGCTCGACAACAAGGACTAAAGGCACATCTGCTGCTGCGGGAACATCCGCTTCCACGGCAAGAACCTGCGGCTCAGCCGGAGCTTGATGTTCCCCGGCAAGTTTGCCGGAGCAAAACTTGTCGGGAGCGTCTGCTACTATGGAACAAACCATAAGGCTCGCCGGAGCAGACTGCTCCTCAGCACCCTTGGTGTTGATCTTGGGGACCTTCTTGGCGGTGGCTTCGGGGAGCTCTGCTGGAAAGTAGTCACCAGAAATCAACTTCCTCTTCTTGATTTGTCCAGTTGATGGTGTTACGGATGGTTGAGTCAGCTTGAGCACAAAGATCCCTGGTTCCACATGTAACTTTAGTGCGGCGCACTTTGACAGGCCATCAGCAATGTCATTCTGAGCTCTCGAAACATGCTCCATCTGCAGGCCGTCAAAGTGCTCTTCTAGCTTCCTCACTTCATCAACATATGCTTCCATCCATGGACTCTGATAATTCTTGTTCACTTGGCGGACGACAAGCTGTGAGTCACCCCTGACAATGAGCTTCTTGATCCCAAGGTCTACTGCGATCCTGAGACCGGCAAGCAATCCTTCATACTCTGCAGTATTGTTGGTTGCTTACTCCTTGGGAAAGTGCATTTGGACTACGTACTTGAGGTGCTCTCCGGTGGGTGCGACAAGCAGCACGCCTGCACCGGCGCCTTGCAGCGAGAAGGCACCATCAAAGTACATCAGCCACTCTTTGCTTGCTTCCTTGACGGGGATGCTCGTCTCTGGAATTTCTTCATCTGGCGTTGGCGTCCACTCTGCTATGAATTCTGCCAATGCTCTACTTTGGATAGTTGAGGTACTTTCAAACTTGAGGCCAAAGCTTGACAGTTCTAATGCCCACTCGACAATCCTGCCTGTTGCTTCTGGATTTTGCAGTATCCTCTTCAACGGAAAGCGAGTGACAACTGTGATCTCATGTGCTTGGAAGTAATGGCGCAGCTTTCTCGAGGCCATGAGAAGGCCGAAAAGCAATTTCTGCACACTAGAGTACCTTGACCTAGCCCCTTGCAGAAGGGAACTGATAAAGTAAACTGGGCGCTGCACCATTCTCTTCTGCATCTTATCATGCTCCTGCGCAGATCCATCCTTGTCGGGACCAGAGCTTGTCGGTGAAGCCCCCTGCTTGTCGCTGGATGTGTCTGCCGTGGTTGCCGGCTCATCATCTGCCTCCCTCTCCGCCACTAACGCAGCACTAACCACTTGATTGGTTGCCGCTATATACAGCAGCAACTTTTCTTGTGGCTTAGGTGCGACAAGTGTTGGGGTGGAGGACAGGTATCTCTTCAAGTCCTGCAGCGCAGCCTCCGCCTCCGGAGTCCATTTCATTGGACCTGCCTTTTTCAATATTTTGAAAAACGGCAGGGCACGCTCAGCAGATCTAGAGATAAACCTGCTGAGAGCAGCCACACAACCGGCAAGCCTTCGTACATCCTTGACGCGCTTTGGTGATTCAATCTGCTCAATGGCCTTGATCTTGTCGGGATTGGCTTCAATTCCCCGCTGAGACACGAAGAACCTGAGAAGCTTGCCGGAAGGGACTCCAAACACGCACTTCTCGGGGTTAAGCTTGAGGTTGATCTTGCGCAGATTTGCAAATGTCTCGTCTAAATCTTGAATCAGGGTCGCCCTGTCCTTGCTCTTGACCACTATATCATCCATGTAGGCCTCCACATTTCTGTGCATTTGCGGCTGAAAAGCGTGGTGGACTACCCTTGCCACACGGGGTGATGAATGCGGTCTTCTTCTCATCCTCTTCTGCCATGAAGATCTGATGATATCCTGAGTATGTGTCAAGAAATGAAAGCAAGTCACATCCGTCCGTGGAGTCAACAATCTGGTCGATGCGCGGCAAAGGAAATGGGTCTTTGGGACAAGCTTTATTGACATCGATAAAATCGATACAAAGCCTCCATTTTCCGTTAGCCTTGCGCACGACAACAGGATTGGGCAACCACGTGGGATGGAGCACTCCTTTGACGAGGCTTGCTGCTTCCAACTTCTTGATTTCTTCTGCGATGAATTCTTGGCGCTCCACTGCCTGTTTCCTGACTTTTTGCTTGACGGGCCGCGCATGAGGACAGACAGCAAGGTGGTGCTCAATTACTTTCCTGGGAACACCGGGGATGTCAGACGGTTGCCACGCAAACACGTCGACGTTCGCCCGCAGGAAAGCAACGAGCGTGCTTTCCTATTTAGGGTCGAGAGTGGCACTGATGGTGAAGGTACCACTAGTGCCGTCCTCCTTGGCGGACACCTTCTTGGTCTCAGGTGGAGCTGCCATTGCCTTCTTACACTTGCCGGTGGAGCTCAATGGTGCGTCCTCGACGGTAGTGCAGCACTCCGAAGAGGTGCGCTTGCCGGAGTGGGCATCAGAGCTCTTGCCGGACTTGGTCTTCTTCTTCCCCCCGGGAGCTTCAGCGGCAAGTGACTTGCGATCTGTTGCGGCTGTTGCTTCCCGGTAGATCTTGTCAGCACAGATAAGAGCATCCTTCTTGTCGCCAGGGACAGAGATGACACTTATCGGGCCTGGCATCTTCAGTATGTTGTATGCATAGTGAGAGGCTGCCATGAACTTGGCGAGCGCTGGACGGCCGAGTATTCCATTATAAGGCAATGGAAAGTCAGCGACGTCAAAAGTAACCCTCTCAGTCCTGAAGTTCAACTCGCTGCCAAATGTTACCGGCAACGTGATCTTTCCCTTCGGCTTGCTCCTTCCCGGGTTGATTCCTTGGAATGTGCCGGTCTCTTCGAGCTCGCTATCAGGGATCTGGAGTTTCTAGAGTACCATGGAGGAGATCAAGTTCAACCCGGCCCCGCCATCAACTAGCATCTTAGTGACCTTGAGGTTGCGGATAGTTGGTGATACCAACATCGGCAAGCACCCGACCGCAGTTATGCGGTCAGGGTGGTCCTCAATATCAAAGATGATAGGCGTGCTGGACCATTTCAGAGGCTTGCGTGACTCGACAAGTGGTTCTGCTGCATTAACTTCCCGCACCCACTGCTTGAGCTGGCGGTGCGAAGTATGCGGAGAAGCTCCACCGTCAATGCACAAGACCTCTGTGGCTTTCTGAAACTCCTGCTCATCAGTCTCCTCATCGTTCATGTCTTCATCGTTGTCGTCATCTTCATCCTTGTCGCGGCCGCGAGGAGGTCTGTCTCCTTGCCGCTGCTTGGCCTTGCCGCGGCGTCCTCCTCGGCCGGGACGTTTCTTGCCGGATCCTCCAGCACCTTCCTGGGCCTTCTCCTTGTCGCGCCGCTCGTATTCAGCTTTCTGTTGCTCAACAAGTTGCTCGACTTTCTTGCAGCTCTGGAGATCGTGGCCCTTGGTGCGGTGGATCTTGCAGTACTGCTTGTTGGTGTCGTCTTGCTTGTCGGCGACCGCCACCTCCGCGGCAACCTCCTTGCCGGAGTCACCAGCTTTGGCTTTCTTGGCGCCACCACCGTTGCCGGACTGCTCAACAACTAGCACTTCTTTTCCTTTCTTCCTCCTGTTGTTTCGCCGCCGGTTTTTCCTTGCCGGGGCTGCATCCTCACTGTCAGATCCTCCTGCTCCTATGTTCTCTCCGGGGAGTCTCCTCCCTTCCTCAGCTCGTGCACACTTGTCGGCCAGGGCATATAGCTCACTGACGTCTCTGATCTTGCACATCGCCATTTCCTCCCGCATCATGCGGTTTCGCATGTTCTGATGGAATGCGTTGATCACCGCGGCAGGGTGGACGTCTGGGATGTTGTGTTGTACACTGCTGAATCTCTGAATGTACTTGCGCAGGGGTTCTCCTTCCTTCTGGGCGAGCAGATGAAGGTCACTCTCTTGGCCATGAGGCTTGTGGCCGCCTGTGAAGGCGCCGACAAACTGATGGCATAGATCGGCCCAAGAGGATATGGAGTTGTCCGGCAAGTGCATGAGCCAGGATCTGATGTTGGGCTTGAGCACCAGCGGGAAGTAGTTGGCAAGTATCTTGTCGTCCCGTCCCCCGGCAGCCTGCACCGCAATGGTGTAGATGCTGAGGAACTCCGGCGGATGCGTCTTGCCGTCGTACTTCTCCGGTACGTCTGGCTTGAAGTTCTTCGTGCTGGGCCACTGGACTTGCCGCAGCTCACGAGTGAACGCAGGGCAACCTACCGCGTACGGCAAGTCGCCTGGTTCCCCTGGCGCATGCATGTCGACAGAGGGCCCAGCGCGCTTGTCGGATTGACGTTGCGCTTCTCTTCGGCGCTCGATGCGAGTACGAGCGTCTTCTTGCTGTCGATCGCGAAGAACTTGGTGCTAATCGCGACGAGCTCGTGGATCCGACGATGCGGTGGAGTCGTTGTCGAGGTGGATCCGGTGAGTAGGTGATCTTGGCCTTTGGGGGGGAGAGTGCATGGTGGTCGCACCCTCACCGGTCTTGTCGCCATCGGCTCGCGGCTGGCAACCCTGCCGCGGCAGCGACGTGCTCGGCTGCCGCAGAGTGTCGCCATTGGCGTAACCAATGAGACTTTGAATGGTGGCCCTCCATTCGTCGATCTTTTCTGACGTCGGAGGATAATCCAGGAGCAGTTGAGCTCGCGCCAAAGCTTCTGCCGGAGTGGTGGGTGGCAGTGATGGACGGCGCGAGGAGCGGGATATGCTCAAACTTCTAACTATGTTAGAAGGAGCATTATCCCGTCCGGGCGACCATGTCTCGCTCGTGCTGGCACGTTGGCGTGCATGCTGGTCTTGAGCGCCCCGGGATCCACCAGCTTGATCTTGGCCCAACAAACATATGGTACTGCGAGTACCATGACGCTTTCGGTCCTGCGCCTCCTAAGATGGGCGTGGAACAAGCGCGGACGTCGAGGTCTGCGCTGCCTTGCCCTTGGACCTGACAGCGTCGTGAGTTTCCTCGTCGACGTCCGTTCTTCCGCCGGCGTCCTCCCCACCACCTGTTTTCTCCAGGGGTGGTGGAAGTGACGCGGACGGAGCTGCTGCCGCCGAAGTCTTCTTCTTCGGTGGCATGTTGATGAAGAAAACGAAGATCTAGCTCTTGTGGACGCCGGATCAGGTTCACACAACCTCGACGCCCCCTACCTGGCGCGCCAAAGATGTCGGGGAAACTGATCCACGAACACCTATGGGGCCGGCGGACCGAGCCCCTTTCGGTTCGGCGGGGGGCGGAGGTCGCACGAAGAGCGGATCGAGGCGAAGCACACGAGCAGTTTACCCAGCTTCGGAGCTCTCCGGAGAGATAATACTCCTACTGCTGCTTGTCTGATTCTATTATGTTCTTGCTCGAGAGTGAGCTAAGTGTTTTCTGGCTTACGAATGAGTCCAACCGAACCTCCTCTACGTTGCGCATGGGCCTCCTTTTATATGCTAAAGGGGTCACCGACAGGTGGCAACGCAGAGGAGGGTACAAATGTAAAAAGCGAGGTGGTTGTTACAGTTAGTTGTATAGTGTTTCCTACCTAACCCTGACGGCAGGGGACAAGGGCATTAAATGCCCGTCTGTGTAGCCCAAACAGTGCAGAAAAGGACCGTTAGGGGCACCACTGCTCGCCACGATGGCAATCTTGTCAGCTTCGCATGCCACCGCGCACCGCTGGCTGCACAGCCTCCCACCACGCGCGCCTGGAAAGGCCCCCAGAGCGACATGTTGGTGGATGCGCTGGAGTGCAGGCACAGAGTGGCTGCTTGCCGCGGCAAGCACCTTGCCGCGGCCGTTGTCTTGTCGGGTCCAGAAGCTTGTCGCCCACCGGGCCTCGAGCTGTCTTGGTTGGTCTTCCCGGCAAGCTCCTCTTGCCGGGGCCTTGTTGCCTTGCCGGGAAACGTGGTGCATTGCGGCAAGTTCCTTGGGATGCCTTGGTTGGCCTTCCCAGCAAGCTCCTCTTGCCGGGGCCTTGTCTCCTTGGCTTGAATACTTTGTTCTTTAATGGCTCCAAGGGAGCCATGGAGGACCTTGGCGGTCGCCCGGCAAGCCTTGCCACGGGGTGCTGCAACTGCCCGTGCACAAGTTCGGGGTACTAGGGTACCCCTACTCTAGTACACCGACACTGTTATGCCTGTATTCACTACTGCTGCTGTTGTACTTGTGATGATGTTGTAGGTACCCCGAGAGGCCCTTGGGTTTGCCGGAATGTCGATTAACTTCCGTTCCGGCAAATTTGGGTACTCCATATGTCCTATTTTCAGCAAAGGTAATGCTGAAATTTTTTGTGAATTTTAGCATTACTTGGCTAAAAATAGGACATATGGGGTACTTACGACTAATGTCTGTTATCATGCATGTTTTATGATCTGTTGTCAGGGTACTAATTGGTCTCTTCTGCTACTTATCAGAGATGGCGGGAAGCAGCCACCGCCGGTCTGCGACACCGCAGTACGAGTTGGATGCTTCCGAGTTCTTCACTATCATACTTGAGGCTTCAGTATCATCCATGACGCGGGTATATAAAACGAGAGATCTCCCCTTCACCCATCTCATTATGATATCTGTTGTTTGCTACATCACTCATTGTCCCAAACTGCAGAGGCTGCCTGACAGTTTTATGAACATGCTGATGGGTGAAGATCCGCCAAATAATGTGAAGCTGCGACAGGCCGGCAGCGGTTTTCGCAGGCAGTGGTATGTGCAGTTGGTGATCAAGAAGGGCCACATGTACTTGTCTCGTGGGTGGGAGAAGTTCTACCGTGCCTACGACCTGCGGCTGGGGTACTTCCTTCTCTTCAGGTACGACGACGACGCCAAAATGCTCATCGTGAAGGTGTTCAACACGACTACTGCCGCATGTGCTACGCTGCCGATGATGATGCCGGTACGTTCTGCCTCTTCTTATTCCTCTACATTTGGCTTTGTCTCACATCGATTGTTAACGGCCATTGTTGCATTTTGGACAGGTAATGGGAGCAGCAGCAGCGACATTGGCTACAGCCAAAGCAGCAGCGACTATGGCTGTAGCGAAAGCAGCAGCGATTCTGGCTGTAGCGAAAGCGGCAGCGATTCTGGCAGCAGCATAGACAACAAGAAGGATGATCCGGGCTGGAGTGCGGGAGAAGAGGAGCAAAGTGAGGATGAGGAGCTGCAGGATGATGATGGGCATCAGGCTGAGGATGACCTAGCACTGGTGGTGGCTGACCAAGGGCAAGAGATGGTGGTGGCTGACCATGGGCAAGAGATGGAGGTGGCTGAGGATGACCTAGCGATGGTCGTGCCTGAAGGTGGCCTCGCGATGGTGGTGGTGCCTGACAATGACCATGCACCGGTGGTGGCGCTGGTGATCCCACAGCTGGGTGACATGACCACGCCAATTATGGTAGAAGACTACATCCCACTGCCTCCACTGCCTCCACCGCCTCGCCGCTCTAGGCGCATTAGGGAGAGGAAGGAGAAGAAGGAGAAGAACAATGCATGAGAACTGAACTTTGTCAGGTATGTCAGATCTCCAATAGGTTAGTTATCCAAAATGATATATATATATATATATATATATATATATATATATATATATATATATACTTAGTTACCTATGTTATCTCTAATATGCTTAGTTTCCTATAGGTTAGCTTCATTTTTACCTAAGTTGGCTCTAATATACTAACTTAGAGCTTATATGCTTAGTTTCCTATAGGTTAGCTCCAAAATAACTTATGTTAGCACAAAATGATCAAGTTTACATAATAAGCTTATAGTCTTTTTCTTATTCTTCTTCTTTTCCAAAATGACATAAGTTAGCTTCATTTTACCTAAGTTGGCTCTAATATACTAACTTAGAGCTTATATGCTTAGTTTCCTATAGGTTAGCTCCAAAATAACTTATGTTAGCACAAAATGATCAAGTTTACATAATAAGCTTATAGTCTTCTTCTTATTCTTCTTCTTTTCCAAAACTCTTCTTATTCTTCTTCTAGTGTTCTTCTTCTAGTATTTTTCTAGTCTTCTTCTTTTTCTTCTTCTAACTTCTTATTTATCATTTTGCAGATTTGATTTAATTGACGGAAGCTTGCGTGGATGGAATGCTTCTTTTCCATTTATGTTTTTATTTTGTATCAATGTGAAACTTTTGTGATTTGATGGACAACGGTGTTGGATGAACAATGTGAAACTTTTGTAATATGTAATGATGGAACTATGTGTTGGCTATGTATGTATATATGATGGAACTTGTGTGTTGGCTATGTATGTATATATGATGGAAATTGTGTGTTGGCTATGTATGTATATATGATGGAACTTGTGTGTTGGCTATGATTGTTATATGGATGCTTGTTGTATATATATGTGTTGGATATCTCATAGGTGAAATAGTGACTTGAGATTAAGGAAAAAAATTAAAAAAATTGTTACTAATGGCGCACTGCCATGTCATGCGCCACTTAGTATATAAGACACTAATGGCGCACTGTGGGCAAAACTAATGGCACACTGCCAGGTGCGCCGTTAGTATACCATATACTAATGGCGCACCACTGGTGTGCCATTAGTAAAAAATTCTAGTGGCGTGATACTAATGGTGCACTGGTAATGCGCCATTAGTAGGCAAAACCAGTGCGCCATTAGTAGGCCTTTTCCTAGTAGTGGCATAAACATGCCCATCACTAGCACGGCACAACACATAAGAAGGGTTAAAGTCGTCGGCTTTCTTTGAAGGGGTGGCATTGCCCTTTTTGACATCACCACCCTTCACATTGTTCTTCTTCTCCTTAGGAGCACCCTCTCCCTCCTTCACAAATGTTTGCTTGAGAGGAGGAGGTCGTTTGGCCTTGTTGTTCTTCTCCTTGTTCTTGGACTTGGGTGTGAACCCAACTCCCTCCTTGGCCACAACTTCCTTTTGATTGCTCAAAAGGTCATTGAGGTTCTTCTCACCTTGTATGCACATCAAAGGCCTTTCTCAAGTTGCTCCTTCGACTTGGCATTCTCCTCCACAAGATGCACATGCTCACAACACGGGTTAGTAGCATTTGCATTATCAATTAATACCATATGAGGAAAGGTGGATTTTTCTTTGGTTAGCTTCACTTGGAGTTGATCATGAGATTCCTTGAGGCTAGCATGAGCACCCTTCAAGACCTTGTGGGCCTTGTCGAGTATATCAAACTCCTCCTTGAGTCTAGCATGGTCAACGCCAAGTTTAGCCTCCTCGGAAGTTAGCACACAAGATACAACAAGAGTATGATCAAGATCTTTCTTTAACTTAGCATGGTCATCAAGAGCCAAATGATGCCCACGCTCTTCCTCAAGAGCATTAGAGAGATCCGATATCTCATCGGCATAGTCCTATGACCTTCCATCTTAGAGATGGTTTCTTCATGAGCCTCAATCATGTCATTGGCTTCACCAAGTTGTTCCAAGAGAGCAACGAAGTGCTTCTTGGATTTGCCCTTGAGCTTACTCATAAAAGACTCAAATTCATTTACTTCCTCATTAGACCCCTCACTTTCATCAATGTCATCCGTCAAGGAGGGATTAGTAATGATGGTGGTTTTGATGTTGGGGGTTACCTTGTTGGTGGCTTTAGCCATGAGACACTTGGCGGTGATGTTCTCATTGGGCGAGTCGAAGAGGGACACCCGTGGAGTTGTGGTAATGGCAACAGAGGCCATGGCCATGGCTTCACTATGTTCATCATCATCGTCATCCTCATGGTAATCTTCTTGAACCACCAACCCTCAAGTAGGAGTCTTTTGGGTGAAGTTGTTCTTGTTTGAGAAGGACTTGGCTTTGTCTTTTCGGATGAGCTTGCCACCATTGTCTTCCCGCTTCTCGTAAGGGCAATCCACAAAAAAATGACTCACATTGCCACAATTGTAACATGTTCTCACACGTTGCTTGCCCTTGAAACCAGTTGAGTTGTCCTTGTTGAAGTTGGGCCTTGTGTTCTTCTTGCTCCAAAATTGCCTTGAAGCAAGAGCCATGTGCTCATGGTAATCATATTTTGTATCTTTGGCGTTGCTCTCCTCATCTTCCTCTTCTTCCTCTTCTTCCACAATAAGCTTGGCCTTCAAGGCAAGGTTGGGCTTCTTTGCTCTTTGAGAATGCAACACCGCATTGTCGGCGGTTTTGTCCAAGATCCTCCTTGCCACAAACTCATCCAACACTTCATTTGAGGTCAAGGAGTGGAAGTCCGGTCTTTGACGGATAACGGAGGACATGGCCTTGTGGTAAGGCATCATTGCTTTGAGGAACTTGCGCTAGATCCAATTGTCATCCGTGTCCTTGCTCCCATGATCTCGGGGAGATACCGCAAGTTTGGTTACTCTCCGAAAGAGCTCACGAGGTTCTTCATCTTCTTTCATTGCAAACTCATCGGCTTCATCCTGCACCACTTCATAGTTGGAGCATTGAATGCTTGCGCTTCCCTTATAGAGAGAAACAACACAATGCCATGCATCTTTGGCCATGGTGAAGGGTCGAAGATGAGGGAGATCTTCGGGTGGAACCGCATCTTGAATGATGAAGATATCATTCTCATTGAATTGATTATCCACGGCTTCTCTCGGGGTGAAATTGCTTCGGTTATGTGGATGGAAACCTTCTTCAATGATTCTCCAAAGATTAGTATTCACATGATTTAAATGACGCTTGAAGCGATAAACCCAAGAATCAAAGTCCTCATTTTTCACAATCTTAGGAGGAGGGCCGGCATGATTTAAATGAGTAGAGGGAATCAGTCCCCCATAAATTGGAGGTTCCACATTGGCAAAGATGCCGGTGCCATTTCTACCACTAGTAGAAGGACCCTTTTCACTAGTAGCTTCCCCCTTGTCGGAGTTAGCATACGTCACCTTATTAGTGGGATCACCCACTTTCATCGGCGAGGTAGATAGTTTAAGTCCTTCTAAGAATTTATTAAGCATGCTTTCAACCTCGGTTGTCATGGAGGTTTTCAATGTGTCCAAAGCCACATTGAATTCCTCTGAGAAACCGCGGTTCCCCCATCGGTCGTAGACGAGCTCGGATTCACACCGGAGTGCTCCTCCACATCGTCTATGGTGTCAACCATACTCTTCGGATGGCAAAGTCCTTAATAAAGAGACGAGGCTCTGATACCAATTGAAAGGATCGATATAGTTGACTAGAGGGGGGTGAATAGGCAACTAACAATTTTTAGCTTTTCTTTACCAAATTAAACTTTGCATCAAAGTAGGTTGTCTAGATATGCAACTAGGTGCGCAACCTATATGATGCAACAACAACAAGCACACAAGCAAGCAAGGGATACAACACAAATAAGCTTGCAAAAGAAAGGCACGAGATAACCAAGAGTGGAGCCGGTGAAGACGAGGATGTGTTACCGAAGTTCCTTCCTTTTTAAGGGAAGTACGTCTCCGTTAGAGTGGTGTGGAGGCACAATGCTCCCCAAGAAGCCACTAGGGCCACCGTATTCTCCTCACGCCCTCACACAATGCGAGATGCCGTGATTCCACTATTGGTGCCCTTGGAGGCGGCAACCGGACCTTTACAAACAAGGTTGGGGCTCTCTCCACAACTGAATTGGAGTCTACCAATGAAACTACGAAGCTTCACCATAATGGAATATGGCTTCGAGGTGACCTCCACCATCTAGGGTGCTCAAGCACCCAAGAGTAACAAAATCCACACAAGAAAGTATGGAGGAAACAAATATCCTTTGGTGGAAGTGTAGATCTAGGTCTCCTCCTTCAATCCCTAGCAAATCAACAAGTTTGAGTGGCTAGAGAGAGAGATCGTGCAAGAGAGCTTGAGTAGCATTAATGGTGGAGTGAGAGAGGTAAGAGGTGAGTGAGGAAGGTGGAAGAAGCACCCTTATATAGCAACCCTAAAAATACAACCCTTACTGTGTTTTCTGTAATGCAGCGGTACAACTGCTCCTTGTCCCGGTACAACCGGGACTCACGGTTTACGTGCAGAACCCTACCAGGCGGTACAACCGGGCGACTAGGTGGTAGTACCAGTTTAAGAGAACAACCGGACCAACCGCCCAGCCACCGCTCAACCACCGCATTGAAACAGTAGGGAGTCACCCCTGAGTGCGGTAGTCGAGCGGTACAGGACCGGTGCAACTGCATGGCCTTGAGCTCTCGGGCGGCTAAGTCGTGAGCGGTAGAACCGCTCCGGGCACCGGTGGTACTGGTACGACCGGACCAACCGGGCCACCACCGCCCGAGTACCGCATCAAAACAGAAGTCTGATGGGTACTTGGGCGGTACTTGGCCGGAACAACCGCCGTAGTCTTTGCTGAGCATGGTGGCGGTACCACCGCCCAGAAGCAGCGGTACAGCCGCTCGATCAAGATAGGTAAGCATCAAGAACCAGTGGTACAACCGCTCCAGAGGGCGGTACAACCGCTGGGAAGCCACAGAAGCAGTAGGATAAGAAGGCAAGAGCTCTCTCTCACAACTAAGAAAGGCAAGAGAGGGGAGAAGCAAGTGTATGTGAGAATATTCCCCCAACACCTTCCAATGAGAATTCCCTCTTGATAGTATGGGTTCCCTACGACCAAAGAGATAAAAAGCATAGACAACACCGTATTTGATCTTTTCCTTCAGAGAGAAACGCTATCCAATAAAGGCCTAACCACGAAGAACCTGAAGCACTTTAGCACAAGATTAGACCAACAAAGGGTTGTCATCATCATCCAAAACACAAAGTAGGGAAATTCCCTTACAGCTAGGTCAGGCAAATCCTCTCCCTTGTAACCAATACTCAAGCAATACAACTAAAAGCAGGGCGTAGGCTTTTACCTCGATCATGAGGGGCCGGACCTGGGTAAACTCGTGTCCTTCGTCCCGCTCAACCCCTTTAAGATAGTCACCGTAGCGATGGCCTCGCACCTAAGTCCTTTCCCTAGGGCATCTGCTATGTTAACTCCATGACACCTTCCAAAAAGGTGAATCATTGGGTCTAATGGTAACCTGGGCCAAGGTCTTAGATTGTAGGTACTTATTACGTAACATTTGTACCCACGTGCCTTCGGTCTCAACAGAAAGCCTGTACAACCATTTACTGAGTAGACATCTATTCTTTAACTCTAAATTCTCAATCCCATGAGCACCTTGGTCCTTCAGCCCACAAATGATGTCCCATCTAGTAAGCTCGTATTTCCTTTTTATTTCATCACTCTGCCAAAAGAAATGAGATCGATAAAAGTCCAACCTTTTCCGAACCCCTACAGGTACTTCAAAGAAGGACAAAAGGAACATCGGCATACTCGTGAGTACTGAGTTTATTAGTACGAGCCGACCTCCATATGACATAAGCTTCCCCTTCCAACAACTTAGTTTCTTTTCAAATCGACTCTCAATACACTTTCACTCCTTAGCTTGTGATGGTGAATTGGTATGCCCAGATAGCTAAACGGTAGGGTACCCAAGTCACATCTGAACATTTGTTTATAAGCATCTTATTTATCTTTGGCTCTCCCAAAGCAAAACATTTCGCTTTTGTTAAAATTAATCTTCAAGCCTGACAATTTCAAATAGGCATAGCACAAGCTTCATATCTATGGCCTTTGCTAAATCATGTTCCTTGAAAATAATGGTATCCTCAGTGTATTGTAGTATGGACACCCCACCCTCTACTAGATGTGGTACTAGTCTCCTACTTGGTCTTCCTCGTTAGCTCTACGTATTAAAATTGCCAACATATCCGCTACTATGTTGAACAAAATAGGAGACATTGGGTACCCCTGTCTTAGACCCTTATGCGTCTAGAAGTAGTGACCCATGTCATCATTCAC
Organism: Triticum aestivum; assembly: GCF_018294505.1. Taxonomy (NCBI): domain Eukaryota; kingdom Viridiplantae; phylum Streptophyta; class Magnoliopsida; order Poales; family Poaceae; genus Triticum; species Triticum aestivum. The sequence continues at coordinate 132,977,662 of NC_057810.1, read as the reverse complement.
TTTAATCCTGACACTGCCTTTTTGTACAAATGAATCGACCTGATTCCTCTAAGAATCGTCAAATCCTTTCATACATAAGGACTGCTGGAGGAATAGTCAGTTAACTTTATCATATGCTTTTTCGAAATCCACTTTAAAACCACCCCATCCAGTTTCTTCGAGTGAATCTCATGAAGTGTTTCATGTAGGACAACCACACCCTCTAGTATGTTTCTTCCCGGCATGAAAGTCGTTTGAGTTGGTTGCACTACACTATGTGCAATCCGTGTTAGTCGGTTTGTCGCAACTTTAATAAGAAAAAATAAAGCTCACATTGAGTAGACAAATTGGTCGGAACTGCTCGATACACACTGCCTCCTCCTTATTTGGCAACAACATTATCATCCCAAAGTTTAGGTGGAATAGCTGCAGGTGTCCACTAAACAAGTCATGAACATCGATACAAGGTCGTCTTTAATGATATGCCAACACTTCTTATAAAATTCTGCTAGGAAGCCATCGGGGCCTGGCGCCTTATTATCCTTCATCTGTGATATGGCCTCAAACACTTCTTTCTCCATGAATGGTGCAGATAAAATCTCATTCTCGTCTGTCCCGGGCTGAGAAAAATCCCAAACCATGAGATCATCCAGAAACAATAAATTGTTGTCAGGAGCCCCAAACATTTTTATAATAATTAGAGATATACAATTTTAGGTTCACTTGTCCTACAATTGTACCCCCATGCTGCTACAGCTGGAATTTTTCCTTCTTTCTATGTTTTCCATTTGCAATCATATGAAAGAATTGGGTATTGTCATCCCCTTGGACGATCTGCTGTACTTTTGCTCTAAGTGCCCATTTCATCTCTTCTTCTTTGAGAAGCTCTCGCAATCTTTGCTCAGCCTCCGTTTTAGATGCCCGTTCATCTGCATATAATAAAATGGATTCGGCCTTTAGATCAAATTTCATTTATAAGGTGTATAAGCCTATCCTTTTCCACATTATAAGTTCCACTTTCATTTTTAGCCCAACTCCTCAGGAACTGCCTCAAGTGCCAAATCTTATTTTGCCATCGCTATATATTCGACCTCCCTCCTATGGCCTTAGCACATTCCCGAGAAATTAGGTCAATAAAGTCCTCTCTCTCAAACCATGCTATTCGAACAAAAATACGTTTCTATTCCCTGCATGTGTCACTTTCCTAGAGTCAACAAGCAGCGGTGTGTGGTCGGAAATTCCTCTCTATAAATCTTGGACTGTCACCAAAGGTAACTTCTGTTCCCATTCAATATTGGTGAGAACTCCATCCAACTTCTCACAAGTTGGATTCGATAGTGTGTTTGCCTAAGTAAACTTTCTTCAAAGTTACCGATGACTTGAGTAGCTAAGGTTATAAATCTATTTAATGAAGCATAAGTCTAAGACTTTTGAAAAGTTCAAGGAATTTCAGAATGAAGTCAAAAATTATCAGGCAAAAAGATCAAGTTTCTAGAATCAAATCGTGGAGGTGAATATCTGAGGCATGAGTTTAGTTAGCATCTTAGTGATCATGTAATTGTTTCATAACTTACACCTCCCGGAACTACACAGAGGGATGGAGTGTCTGAGAGGCATAACCGAACTTTGTTAGACATGGTTAGGTCTATGATGTCTATTTACAATCTACCTTTATCTTTTTGGGGTCACGCACTAGAAACTGCAACTTATACACTATAAATAGAGCACTGACTAAGTCTGTTAAGATGACACCATATGAGTTATGACACGGGAAGAAACTCAGTTTATTGCATCTCAAAATCTGGGGTTGTGATGCATACGTAAAACGTTTACAACCAACCAAGCTCGAACCCAGATCAGACAAATGTTTTTTTGTAGGTTGTAAACAACTGGGTATTCCTTATACCACTCATCCGACGACTAAGTGTTTGTTGCAAAAAATGGAGTCTTTCTCGAGAAAGAGTTTCTCACTAAAGGAGCGAGTGGGAGGACAATACCACTTGACGAGATTAATGAACATTCGGAAATAGTTAGTAGGACTAAAGAACCGGAAGTAGTTCTACCACTTATTCCTACAACCGAATCGGAAGTTACCACTATGGGAGTGGAGACTTCGGTCTAGTTTCTAACTGAATCGCGCGGGTCAAGTAGAGTGAGTGAACCACCTAAGTGTGGTATCATAACTAGATACATGTCTTTGAATAAGATGAACTTGTGCACTGCGGAGAGGGGATGGCGGCGCCCATGTCAAAAGAATGGCTTAAAGCTATGAAATCCAAAATGGAGTCCATGTACGAGAATCAAGTTTGGAACTTGGCAGAGCCTCCAGAGAGAGAGTGAGACCTATTGGATGTTAATGGATGTTAAAAAAACATAGACATGTATAGTAATCCTGCTATCCATAAAGCAAGGATCGTCGTGAAAGGGTTCCGACAGATCAAAGCATTCGATTATGACAAGACTTTTTTGGTTGTAGCAAAGCTTAAGTCTGCGGATTATGTTGGCAATCGCTGTGTATTTTGATTATGAGATATGGCAGATGGACGTCAAAAGAACTTTCCTAAATGGAAACCTTGAAGAGGATGTATACATGATATGACCAGAAGGATTTGTCGATCCTAAGGATGTCGATAAGGTGTGCAAGCTTTAAAGATCAATTTGTGGTATGAAGCAAACACTAAGGAGTTGTAATATTTACTTTGATGAAGTGGTCAAAGCGTTCGTCTTCATTAAGAATGGCGAAGAATCTTGTGTCTATAATAAATTTAGTGGGAGTTCCAAGGCATTAATTTGTAATCTTGTACGTAGATGACATATTATTGATTGACAATGACGTGAATTTTCTTAATACTATTAAAGAGTCATTGAAAAGTTCTTTTTCGATGAAAGACTTAGATGAAGCAGCATCATATATATTGGGCGTTAAAATCTCTGGAGATATATCAAGACGCCTAATCGCACTTAGCCAAAGCACGCACATTGATAAGGTTTTAAAGAGGTCTTAGTAAGAATCAAAGTCCTCAGACTGTTGATGAGCAAGTACAAATGAGCAATGTTCCATATGCTTCGGCGGTGGGATTTATTATGTACGCCTTGCTATGTGCAAGCCGGATGTTTCTTATGCTTTAAATGTTTGTAGCATGTACCAAAGTGATCCAGGATTGGCTCACTAGGTAGCAGTTAAAAAGTTCTACAGTAGCTGAGAAGTACTAAGGTTTTGCTCCTAGTCTATGAAGATGATGAAGAGCTTATTGTAAGTGGTTACACCGATGCTAGCTTCATGACTAATACAGATGACTACAAATCTAAATTAGGCTATGTTTTTACTCTCAATGGTGGTGCAGTGGTTTGGAAAATTTTGAAGCAAAACACTGTTGCGGATTCTACAACAGAAGCGGAATATATCGTAGCTTCAGAAGCTTCAAAGGAGGCGGTTTGTATCAAGAAGTTTCTTGAAGAACTAGATGTGGTTTCAAGTGCATCTAACCACATGGAGCTCTGTTGTGACAACAGCGGGACTGTGGCTTAAGCAAAGTAGCCAAGGTCCCATTAGAAGTCCAGACGTATACAACGCAAGTATCAACTCACTCGATCATGTTGAAGAAGGTCAAGTATAAGTACTCAAGATTCACATGGACCTGAATGTGTCTAATCCGATGACGAAGCCTCCACCATGAGCAAAGCATGATCAACACCGGATTGCCATTAGTGTAAAAGAAGCTATGTAAACTAGATTACTGACTCTAGTGCAAGTGGAAGATTGTTGAAAATATGCCACAGAGGAAATAATATTTGTATTTTTATACTTAATGTTTATATTCTATGCTATAACTGTTATCGTTCTTGAATATGCGATTCAAAGGAAAAATTATTAGCACGTGTAGAGATATAAACGGTAAAACCAGATTCATAGTCTTGCCTCGAGGATTATCTCAAGTGTTTATTCATGATTCCGTTTTCCTGATCGTGGGAATATGTAAGTTACATTTGAGAGCACGATGTTGGTAGAACACTCGTGTTGAATTGACCCAAGTTATTTGTTATACTTAGAGATTGTATCGTCTGAAGTGCATAGTTCATCATAGTAGTTAATGTATGTATGAATCCTTAGACCATGAGAGTGTCAAGTTACTCCATACCGTACGTTGCACTTTGGGTTGTTCCAACGTCATCCGTAACAGGGTATTCATAACGACAACTTACAGGTTCATAAAAAATGTATGACAAGGGACTATATAGCTCGAGACAGGGATTCGTTCCTCAGACAAGGTGTGACAACATCTATCATCGTTTGGGATGACAAAGCGTGAATTGATCACGTGGATGCCGGAACATGAGAACGAGAAAAGAGAACAAAATCAATAACGAGGAAGACCGGTATAGTGATCATGTGTTGATCTCATGGGGATACCGATATATCTCAGCTCCAGTTTTGTAACGTATCTGAAGCAAAAGGAACAATATATGATAACCAATGGTTCACTCAAACATTATTCGCGTATGTATAGTGATCAATATGCATGTCTACGGTTCCGCTCTTAATCATTGAACGAAAGGTGTTTTTTGTTCATGTCAACATTTTACCGAACATGTAGAGTCATACACTTGAGAGATTATGATCTGTTGAGTTCTATAGGAGTTAGGAATATTAGTAAATATTACTGAAAAGCTTTCAAAAATAAAAGAAATTATTTCAAGAGAAACCGGAAGTGTTTCTGGGTTACCGGAAGAGTTTCAAAGAAAATCGGGTAATGCGGGGTAATGATATACAGGCGAAAAATGTTTCAGAGGACCTAATATAAATAATAGATGGCTCACATGATTATCGAGGAGTCCCTATGATTTATTCAGAGTCAATGGGCTAAGAAAATATCAATTTGCTTCTCCTGGAGGCACAGATTTGCTTTCGCGAGAAGCACAGATGTGCTTCTCGGAAACGGAAAAAATACATGCCTCCACAAGAAACATCGTGGAGGTACATATTTGCTTCCATGAGAAGCACATCCGTACTTCTCGAGAAGGATCGAAAAGGCAAAAAAGTGAAGACAAAAAATGTGCTTTTGCCTTCGGTTTTTTACCCTTTTCATGCAAAAATGTTCAAGCACATCCGTGCTTCTCGAAAAGGGTCGAAAAGGCAAAGAAGTCAAGACAAAAAATGTGCTTCTGGCTTCTGTTCTTTACCTTTTTCGTTCAAAAATGTTTATTGAAACATATTAATACGGGATCTAGTTTCGAAGGTCTCAACGCAAGAAATTCAATGATGAAATAGTTCAAGATTTGGACGCACTTTTCACAAGATAAAACATTTAAATAAATGAATCAACGAGAAAAAGAAAAAACTCTCGGGTTACGACAAGTGATGCACATGCAATACACCACTTGTCACCATCTGAGAAGGTGGTAGTGATCTTTGAAGGGGTAAGTATTAACTAGTGATTTCATTATAACGCTTCATAGGAGGTCTTCAGCTCGATATGCACAAAACGTGCACCTCCCCACGCCCGTGCGTGCCCTTTGGGCCCGCCCATTTGTTGGGTGGGGAGCCCCTGTTTTGGATTTTTGTTTTATATTTCACTCTTTAGAAAATGTTTAGGAGTTCAAAAGATGTTCACGAATTTTAAAGGAATTTTGTAGTTTAGAAAATTTTAAACATGTTCGCATATTTCAAAAAATGTTAAGGAATCTTAAAAATATTCTTGATTTTTTAGAAATTTCTAGAATTTACAAAAAAATACTTATTTAAAAATGTTCCAAATTTCAGAAATGTTACTTAAATTCACAAAATTGTCATGAATATGAATTTTTTTCTTGTATTTCGATATATATATATATATATATTTTTTTTTTCAAAAATCTTTAAGATTTTGGAAATTTATTTTCGGATTTCAAAAAATTCTCATGAATTTGAATCTGCCCCCATATTTAAAACAATTTATAAATTTTCAAAAATGATTGTGAATTTGAAAAATGTTCCTAGATTATAAAAATGGTTCATGAATTTTAAAAATGTTTTCATATTTAAAAACGTTACAAATTTAATAAATATTCCTAAAGTTCAAAAAATGTTCATGAGTTTTAAAAATATTTGGAAAATTCATGAAATGTTAGAGCACTTCAAATAGTTTTTGAAATTTTTAAAATCCTCAAGAAATGGAAAATTAGGAAAATAAAATGAAAACCAAAGACACTAGCAGAAAAAAAACATAGAAAAATCCAGTTTGGGGAAGGTTGTTTAGCCTTACCAAAATAGATGCGAAGGAAATAGGGAATGGGCAGGCCCATATAGTAGGTGCTCTCACTAGGGGGCGGGGGGGGGGGGGCTATGCTGGTAATATGGGCAATCCGATTTGGCGTTGTCGGCGCCGGTCGTTATTGTTTTTGCAAACAAGCGCGCGTACAACGGGATTCGATCCGGCGCTTCACAAATATTCGTGCGATGCCATAACCACTCGAACCATCTACCATCAGTTGTTCAGCTACTGCTTCTTCCTCCTTTTCTACTTATCCGTTTTGTTCTTTTTCTCATTTTTCGTTTTTTGTTTTTATTTGGAATGACTTTTTTTGTTTTTATTCTTTTTTTTGTTTCCTAATTTGGATGAACTCTTTTCATAATCAATGAACTCTTCAAAATCAATGAACTTTTGTGTAATCGGTGAACTTTTTTTCAAAACCGATGAACTCTTTTCATAATCGATGAACTTTTTTGTAAAATTGATGAACATTTTCGTAAACCGGTGAACTTTTTTTAAAACCAATGTACTCTTTTTATAATCAATGAACTTTTTTATAAAACCGATGATTTTTTTCAAAACCGATGAACTGTTTTCATAATCAACGAACTTTTTTGTACAACCAATGAACTTCTTTGAAAAATCGATTAACGTTTTTGTAAATCGATGAAATGTTTTTCAAAGCCGATGAACTCTTTTCATAATCGATGAACTTTTTTGTAAAATCAATGAACTTTTTTTAAAATTAATGTACTTTTTTCTAAAACCGATGAACTCTTTTCACAATCAATGAACTCTTTTGTAAATCAATGAACTTTTTCATAACAATGATTTTTCCTAAACGCAATGAAATATTTTTTAAATTCGATGAACTTTTAAAATTTTATGAATTTTTTTCTAAAAATCGATGATCTTGATTTATAATTTATGTTTTTCTCAAAACAAATAACATTTACTAAAGGAAGCGTTAACTAGTACGGTTTTCTTCTAGTATATACAAAAGAGTTAGAATGATCTTGTGGTTATCATGTTAAACTGCTAACGGTTACTGTCCTATTTTTCCTTCGCGTTAGCCATTACACTTTTTTCCCATTCGCTGGTTTAAATCAAGTTTGTTTGTTCCGTTCGCTGAGTTTTTTTTTTTGCTAGGTATTTCTTTTTTCATTTTTTTGCTGTTTTATCATTTGTTTTCTCAGTTTTTATGCCTTTATATGTGTTTCACCGGTTTTATTCGCTTCTTTTTTGTTTTCATTGGTTTTTATTTTCTCTTTATTTTGTTTTTTGTTTTTTCTTGGTTTTTATTGTGTCTTCCTTTTTTCTATTCGTATTTCTTTTTTGTTTATTTTTCTTTGATTTTCTTTGTTTCTTTCTCTGATTTTGTTGTTTTTTTTCTTTGTTTTCATTGGTCTCCTTCCCGATTTTCATGGTTTTTTCCTTTTGTTTATTTCTTTCTTGGTTTTCATTGGTTTTTTCTTTGTTTCTCTCGTGGTTTTCTCTGTTTCCACCTTTTTTGCACTATTTTCTTTGGTGTTTCATCTTCTTTTATTTTGTGTTCTCTTTGGTCTTTATTGGGTTTCTTCTTCATCTTTGCTTTTTCATTGATTTTCTTTTTTCTTGAACACATGTTAAAAAAATTATACGTCCAACATGTTTTTTATACATTAGGAAGATTTTTATAGCATGATTAACTTTTTTTGTAATACATGACTAACATTTTTGGAAAACTTTTTTGTCTACTTTTTTCCATACAAATTGTGCATTTTTGGTATATATGTAATACCTTTTTCTAATACATGTTTAATATTTTTTGAATACTTTTGTTTAACATTTTCCATATACAATATTAATTATATACAGGTCTGACCATTTTTTCTAATGCTGGATTAACATTTTTCAAATGCAAGATTAACATCTTTTTGAATACCACAGTCAGCATTTCTTCTCTATACACATCTAACTTTTATAAAATGCTTGATTAATATTTTTAAAATACAAGATTAACATCCTTTTGAATTCCATGGTCAACGTTTTTCCCATACACATTTAAAATTTTCAATTTATTGATTAACATTTTAAAATACTTGTTTATTTTTTCTTAATGCTTGATTATTATTTTTAAAATATATGACCAACTCTTTCATACACATTGTATTTTTTATATACACTTTTTATACATGATAAATATTTTTTATACACATTTAAGTTTTTTCAAACACTAGGTTAACATTTGTTTTCAAATGTTTTATATAAAGTAGTTTTTTCATATATTTTATTTAGAATATTAGGAAGTATAAATAGAAGTAAAAAAAGGAAGCAAAAATAATTGTGCCTGTGGCCTCTAGCTCACCTGGCTCGTCCCATCTCGTGCTTCCCTACGTGTCACTATAAGCGAGACATAGTGGCACCTAATATGCTGTGCCGCTCGCAATGGCTTTGCTGCAAGGAAATTTGATATGGGCCGGCAAGTTAATATTTCTACAACAATCCCTGTAAGGGCTTCTTTTAATTGCCAGGGCCTCTTTAATCAAATAATTTGATCAAGCGATTAAAGAGAGCAACTAATTAACGAGCGCTCCTTCGGAAGCCTCGCAACGATCAGCGCCACTTGACACGTTCTCAGCGATTCACCACATGTCGCGCTCTGGGCGCTTCCTCCGGATTTCATTTTTTTATTTTTCCGCACGCGTTTTCAGCTTTTTAAATGTTTTTTTTCGATGTTTTGGTTTTCCACTGGTCTTCCCTAGCTTTTTAACCAAAAAAAATTCAAAAAAAAGAAATTGCACAAAAAAACGCGCTTTTTCCTTTCGGGATAGGCACGGCCGTGCCTCTTGGAAACGGAAAAACACTTTTTTTTCCCATTCGCGAGAGCCGCGGTTTTGCTTCCGCGAGAGGCAGGGTTGTGCTTTCGCGAGTCACGGCTGTGCCTCTTGGAAACGAAAAAAACGCATTTTCTGTTTTTTCTTCTTTCGCGAGAGGTGCGGTTTTGTTTCCGCCAGAGACACGATTGTGCTTTCGCAAGAGTCACGGTCGTGTCTCCTCGAAAACGAAAAAACGCATTTTCTGTTTTTTTTTCTTTCGCAAGAGGCACAGTTTTGCTTCCGCCAGAGGCACGTTTGTGCTTTTGCGAGAGTTCACGGTCGTGCCTCCTCGGAAACGGAAAAAAATGCGTTTTCTATTTTTTTTTCTTTCGCGAGAGCCACGGTTTTGCTTCCACGAGAGGCACGGTTGTGATTTCGTCAAAGGCACGGGCGTGCCTCTTTCGGAAAGGGAAAAACCCGTGCTCCCGGTACGGTTTCTTCATCCGCGCTTTTCGTCCGGTTTTCTTCGTGAAAAAAAGTTCGTCAAAATCTATCAACATGGTATCTAGTTTTGAAGATCTCGACGCGATGAATCCAACGGTAAAAGATGTTCGAGATTTGAACGTAAGGTTTAAGAGATAAAACATTTTGAATAAACGGATCTACGAAAAAAGGGAAAGCTCCTAGATTGTGACAAGTGGCGCACACGCAACCTGGGGAATTGGAATGATCTTCGCAACGAGTACTCGTTAACTAGTGATTTCAGCGATTCAAAACTTGCCTCATCTTCACCATCTTGAATAATAGCTGATTCAACTTCTTGAAATGCATGGAGAAACAGGATCCCAAAAAAAAAAAAGTATGGCCAACCAGATCCGATAAAGAAAAGGGATTCTTAGGCTTCGTTTGGGGTGTAGATATTCAAGGCCTCGAAATGAATATTAATATTGAGATTCAACCCGAATCATAGTGTTTCAATGTTAATGCAGTTGGCATTTGAAATTCAAGGAAAAAGACACATATACACTCACTCCTACCACTATAAGCACCTTCGAAGGAATGAGCCGATACATCTTGAAATTGACGAAGCTACCATATACACTTTGTAGTCGACGGAAACATTGTCTCACACTAAATAAACATCACAAAAAAAGTAAATCCAAACAAATGTGAGCTCCAGTGCATCCAGCAAAGCGCAATTAAGTCAATCGATACGAGTTTTCTTTCTTTTTTGTGAGAAAACTTTAATTATATTCATATTCAATCATGGCAATACAACGAACACCGAAAATAATAAAGATTACATCTAGATCCGTAGACCACGTAGCGACGACTACAAGCACTGAAGCGAGCCGGAGACGCGCCGCCGTCATCGCCCCTCCCTTACGAAAAAGGGTTTCCCCCCGCTTAGTATTACAAAGTAAACATCAAGTACAACCAATGATAGGTGCTGGGGCGGAAGCAGCACAACCACGCTCAAAAGAAAAGAAAGAGAAAAAAGAAAAGAAACAAATGCCGATAACGGCGGATCGACAAAGACGACGGAGCCTCGCGACCGCTGCTTCCACCGAAGATCGTCCCCCAAGCTCCGAGACTCCGAAGCGCCGGTACCAATCAACACCTCCAAGAAGGGTAGCCCGATGCCCTCCAGGTAGGTCCGATGGCACCCTCAGGCGCCACCGCGTCGGTGTCGGCCAAGCCAACAGGGATTTCTCCCGATCCCATCCTCCACCTCAGGCACTCCGGTGCTCGCCACCAAACTGACCACCACCCTGTGAACACGGACACGAAGCATCCCACGCTGTCTCACCACGGTACCGCGAAGATGGCCTGCACAACGAAGAAGGGGAGCCGGGACTAGGACAGCAGCACCGTCAGCATACTGGAGGGCCCCACCTCCACCGTCCATGACGGTAGCCGACCGGACGCCAAAGCGGGAGCTTGCCGAGCCCGTGGCTCCACAGGCCCGGCCGGGCCCTCAGAGGCCCGGACAACTCTCGCCTCCGGGCCGCAGCATGCATGTCGTCGTCGTCGCTGCCCCCCGTCCGAGATGCTCCACCACCTCACCACACAGACGAAGACGAATCCACGTCGGGGGCTGGCCCGCTAGGACCCAGATGGGGCCCGCGGGCCCCGATCTGGACCGGGGGCGCGCCACGGGCCAACCAGCGCCACCACGCCGTCACGCCGCCAAGGGGCCGTGCCACCACCGAGCGAGCCGCCGGCCACCGCGCCGGGAGGCCGGGCCGTCATCAGGCCGAGGGGCACCGCCGCCGCCTCCATGCCCCGGGCAGGGAGACGCGCACGCGGGGACAGGCAGGCCCCGCCGCCGCCTACACCACCCGGCCCGCGCCAGGGGCGCCCCTCTGCGGCGGCAGGGAGGGAAGGCGCGACGAGGGCGACCGAAGGGAAAGGAGGGCTCGCGCCGCCCCGGCCACCTCCCGGGGAGGCGGCGCGGAGCGGATCCGGGGGAAGGGGGAGGAGGAAGGGGAAGGGGGCAGGGCGGCCGGCGACCGGCGGCGGCGACGGGGGCTAGGACGGTCGGCGGCGACGAAGGGACAGGCAGGCCCCCCACCGTCGACACCACCCGGCCCACGCCGGGGGCGCCCGTCGGTGGCGGCAGGGAGGGAAGGCGCAACGAGGGCGGCCGAAGGGGAAGGAGGTCATCTCCCCGCCTTTGCCGGCACCGAGCAAAACTTGTTATAGTAGACAGTCAGGAAGTCATCGTGCTAAGGTCGCATAGGACCAGCGCAGCTGTCGGTGTCAAAACCGGCGGATCTCGGGTAGGGGGTCCCGATCTGTGCGTCTAGGCGGATGGTAACAGGAGACGAGGGACACGATGTTTTTACCCAGGTTTGGGCCCTCTTGATGGAGGTAAAACCCTACGTCCTGCTTGATTAATATTGATGATGTGGGTTACAAGAGTAGATCTACCACGAGATCAAGGAGGCTAAACCCTAGAAGCTAGCCTATGGTATGATTGTTGTTCGTCCTATGGACTAAGGCCATCCGGTTTATATAGACACCGGAGAGGGCTAGGGTTACACAGAGCCGGTTACAAAGGTAGGAGATCTACATATCCGTATCGCCAAGCTTGCCTTCCACGCCAAGGAAAGTCCCATCCGGACACGGGACGAAGTCTTCAATCTTGTATCTTCATAGTCTTGGAGTCCGGCCGATGATGATAGTTCGGCTATCCGGACACCCCCTAGTCCGGGACTCCCTCAGTAGCCCCCGAACCAGGCTTCAATAACGACGAATCCGGCGCGTATGTTGTCTTCGGCGTTTGCAAGGCGGGTTCTTCTCCATGCTCCATGTGTTTGCCGGATAGTGTCCGGTTGCTTCATAAATGCTGCGCTCCTTGGCTTCCGCGTCCAATAATGGCCTTCTTCCACGCGTCGTACGAATGCGAAAAGCCAGGGTATTTTTATGTTTTACCCCCTAGCTGCGCAAATAAGCTGCCTATAAGAGAGGCGAGGATCCAGATCCAAATCACACCATCCTCCTTCCGCAAGTACTCATCGAGGCGCATCTGACACCAAACCCATTCCAACATGGACAGTCGACGCGGCTCCTCTTCTCGCGCTCCCAGCCCTAAGCCAGGAGATTGGAGGAGATGCTCAGTCCCGCACAGCGAGTTAGTGACGCTCCAAGCAGAGGGATATCTTCCCCCGGCCTTCATGGTTCCGGTTCGAGCCGGACTGGCCACCTACAAGGGTGGGAAGCAGGCGGAGAGCGCCCCCAATCCCTCCAAAGGAGAGCGGGTGTGCTTCGTCCCCTACTTAATAAGGGGACTCGGATTTCCTATACATCCGTTTCTCCGGGGGCTCCTGGAGTTCTACGGACTCCAGCTTCATCATCTTACACCTGCCTCCATTTTGCACATCGCGGGCTTCGTAGCTCTGTGTGAGCTGTTCTTGGGCATTGAGCCCCATTTTGCGCTGTGGAAGAGGCTGTTTTGCCTCGTACCCCGCTCTCACGAGGGGTCGATATATCAAGTGGGCGGAGCCGAAATATGGCGCATCGCCGGGACCGGATACCTGTCCGGGACCCCGAAGAAGGCGTCCGAAGACTGGCCTTCGGAGTGGTTTTATATGGAGGACGCTCCGCTGCCGGATCCAGTCCGAATCGGCCTTCCGGAGTTCAGCAACGCTCCACTGAAGAAACGCCTGAGTTGGCGCCCACGGAGCCCTCAACGAGAAGATGATAGGAGCGTCCATTACTTGATGGGCCGGATACGGCTGCTAGCCCATTCCGGATTAACCATGATCGGAGTCATGGCCACATGCATTATGCGCGGGGTGCAGCCGCTCCAATATAGGGGCTACCCCATGTGGGACTTCAATGGAGACGATGACGCCACCCGTCACGGCCGCAAGGGACCTGGCTCGGCCGACGACCTGGTGAAGATCCTGTCCGGCTTGTACAAGGGGGAGAAGGAGGACTTCCTCCGCACGAATCCTCTGAACGGGTTTTCCATGAACAACCCTCGGAGCTGGGTAAGCGGTCGCATGCATATCTGATCCGTGCCTTTAAAGGCAATTGTCTTATTGTATGATTTTGACACAGGAACTGCGTCGGGATGTGGAGGGCATAAAAAGCCCAGCTCCACAACCCGAGGATCCAGAAAGGTCCCTTGATCCGGCCTCCGAAGAGGATCCGGACTTAGCGGTGGAACTGATCGACGGGGTGTTCCACCAGCTCAGCATAGACAATGCTTTAGTCGCCATTATGGCTGACTACCCTGGTTTGTTTCCGGCCTCCCAGGTGACTACGACCGAGGTCTTGACACCATCATTTAATCCGTGCTCAATTCTGACCATCCCATACTGATGGTGCATCGCAGGAGGTGCCTTTAAGGCGGGAAGCCGAACCCGCGGTGGCCGGCCAACAAGGGTCAGTCCGGCCCAGCAGGCGGAAGAGGAGTGCGACGCGAACTGAAACGTCGCCGCAACGGTACGGAGCACCGCTATTTTTAAGGGAAGGATTCCCAGGAGGTATATTAATGCTCATAACTTTTCCAGAAAGAGCGCTCGCCGGACAGTGTCCGGAGAGGTTGCCAATCAAGCCTCCGCCAGCCATGCTCCAACGCATGGCCCGGGAGGGGAGGCGAATACAAGGCATGAGTCGGACGCTCCTCCGACGGAGGATGCCGACAGGCTGTCCGCCACCCGGTCTGAGGTGGAGAGCGCCATGAATCACAGGCGTCGCCGGACAGTTCTTCGTGACGCGTGTTTCTCCCCGGAGGCGTTAAATGCCTTTGATGCGGGAAACGCGCACCTCCGTGCCGCTCAAGATGGGTTAACCAGAGCCACGGAGCAGTATGTGAAAGACATACGTGTAAGTAATTTTAATAGTTATATATGCCAGTAGCCCCCGAGACTTAAAATAGTTAAAATAACTGATTTAAGGATCAATTTTTATGCAGGATCTTACGGAGAAGAATACCCATCTGTCCCAGGAGCTCCAAGAGTGCAAGGCCCAACTTGAGGCCGCACTGGCCGCCACAGGGGGAGCCACAGAGACCCCCGCTGGTAAGACGTACTTTGAAAAGATAATTAATTAACAAAGTGCGGCGTGAATCTGACAATAATATTGCAGAGGGCGCCGGACTAGATCCGGACAAGCAACAGCTACTGCGTCAGCTAAAGGCCGGCGAGAGGGTGCTTATGAAGGTGCAGCAGGAGAGAAACAAGCTCCAAGATGCCCACACCCAACTAGGAGAAGAGCTGAAAGGTGTTCGGGCCCAGCTGTCTGGCTCCGTGAAGGAGAATCAGCGGCTTCGTCGCGGCATTTATAGTAAGTGCTTGAGCAAATTCCTTTGAAAAGAAGAATTCGGCGAGGAAGTCGATTGACAGAAATATGTCTTTAGGTGTGCTCACAGGTCGCCCTGCGGAGGAAATGCCTGGGTCAACGGGTGACCAACTTCCCGAGCTGGTGCAATTGTTCGAACGTGTTCGGCAGGCGATGAGTGGCGTCGTTCAGGCTTTATGGCCATCCGTCTCCCTACCCGAGGGCCTTGGTGAGCTTGCTGAGAAGCTTCAGGGAGCACGGCGACGCCTCCGTTTGTGGAAGATATCGGCCTGCCGTCAGGGCGCCAGGGAGGCCTGGGCCATGGTGAAGACGCGATACCCGAAGGCTGACCCAAACCACATGGCCGAGGTCGGACCTGCGGGGCCTGATGGGAAGGAGATCCCTGTGAGCTTGATGTACGGCCAAGTAGAACTGGCCGCGAAATATTCCCAACAGGACTGTAAATTAGACAGCCTGTTAGATGGGATTGAGGAGGAGTACAATCAGTCGGTTTGACGATGTAATTTGAAATGACATGTAAGATGCCTTCTAGCCGGATTGTAGATCGTTTGTCTTTGCGGACCGTTTCGCTTCAACCTCGGGACCCAACAGTCCGGAGTGTGTCCGAATACCCTTACGGTTATAAAAGAACCGGGGCATGCATGGAGACAAGGCGTCGGGGTCATAATTGCTTTATCAGACAAGTGCCCAACTAGTTATGTTATATTACATGGTTAGTAAGAAACATCTTCCAGGGAGAATAGTTCCGTTAAGGGTTCCTTTCCCTGGGAGGCATGCCCTAAGGTGCAATGCCGGACTGCGAAAATAGCAGAAAAAGCATCTGGGGGCAGATAAATAAGTAAGTAATAAATCATCTTTCAAGTCACCGACCGAATATTCTCTTAAGAACGCTAGCTTTCGGCTTCACCCAGTCTGAGGTACACATCCGGCTGACCCGGCAGTAACAATCGCAGAGGTGCTCCCTTTACCTCCTAGCCGAACAATCGGGAACGTAGGGGTAAGCACAGGAGCCAGGCAACCCAGCTTGGCCAAAACTTAAGTCATATCGATGCATATAATGGTGAATAAAAGGTACATGCGGAAGTATGACACATGTATTGGGCGTGAAGCCCATATGAATAAGCTTCTGGTAAAGAAGCCCCCAGGTATAATGAGTGCTAGGAGCACATCAAGTGTGTGCGAACAAAGCGCAAATCAGCCTATAAAAGGTATTGAAAAAAAGTGGGAAGAAGGAGGGGGACAAGAGACAGTAAAAAATATAAAAAGGTGGACGGGGGAGTGAGACGAACTCTGAGTCCGGTGTTTAGGCGTAGAATCTTCGGAGACGGGCTGCGTTCCATGGGTTCGGCTCGAGTCGGTTGTCAGATGCTTTACGTAGACGGTATGCTCCGCCGGTCAGGACTTGGTCGATGATGAAGGGACCTTCCCACTTGGGCTTAAGTTTGTCCTTTTTCTTGTCCGGCAGGCGTAGAACGAGTTCGCCGACATTGTAAGTTTTGGCCCGTACTTCTCTGCTTTGATATCTTCGAGCCTGCTGCTGATAAAATGCGGAACGAGCCTTTGCCACGTCCCGCTCCTCCTCTAAGGCGTCCAAACTGTCCTGCCGATCCAACTCGGCTTCTCTTTCTTCGTACATGCGCACACGAGGTGAGTCATGAATTATATCGCAGGGCAGAACTGCCTCTGCGCCGTATACCATGAAAAATGGTGTGAATCCAGTAGTTCGGTTTGGCGTGGTCCGCAGTCCCCAGAGTACGGAGTCGAGCTCCTCTACCCAGTGCGTGTTAGATTCCTTGAGGGACCGCACTAGTCTGGGTTTGATGCCGCTCATGATTAGACCATTTGCTCGCTCGACTTGACCGTTAGTTTGGGGGTGATAGACTGAAGCGTAATCGAGCTTGATGCCCATGTTTTTGCACCAGAGTTTAACCTCGTCGGCCGTGAAGTTCGTGCCGTTATCAGTGATGATGCTGTGGGGGACGCCAAAACGGTGTACTACCCCGGATATGAAGTCTATCACCGGTCCGGATTCTGCCGTTTTAACCGGCTTGGCCTCAATCCATTTGGTGAATTTGTCCACCATGACCAATAAGTATTTGTGCTTGTGGGTTCCCCCTTTAAGGGGTCCAACCATGTCAAGCCCCCAGACCGCGAACGGCCAGGTAATGGGTATAGTTTTGAGGGCGGTGGGTGGCATGTGGCTCTGATTAGCAAAGAGCTGGCAACCGACGCATCGTTGGACTAAGTCCTGAGCATCTGCCCGGGCTGTCGGCCAATAAAATCCTGTACGGAAGGCCTTGCCTACAAGGGCCCGGGCTGCAGCGTGGTGCCCGCCGAGTCCGGCGTGAATTTCAGCCAGGAGATTCCGCCCCTCCTCTTCGGAGATACACCTTTGAAGGACTCCGGTTGTGCTTTTCTTATAAAGTTCTCCCTCATGGACCTTGTAGGCTTTAGATCGCCGAACTATGCAGCGGGCCTCATTTTGGTCTTCGGGAAGTTCCTGCCGAATTAAGTAGGCTAGGAATGGTTCTGTCCACGGGGCAATTACTGCCATTATTTCGTGAGCTGAAGGTGTTATTTCATTGGCTGAGCCGCCGATTGTGTCAGAATGGTCTGAGTTAGGTGATGCAGCTGGCTCCGGATTGTTATTTCCGGACTCCTCTTCCCATAACACGGATGGCTTAAAGAGCCGTTCCAGGAAGATGTTTGGAGGGACGGCGTCTCGTTTCGCGCCGATGCGCGCTAACACGTCTGCTGCCTGGTTATTATCCCGGGCTACATGGTGGAATTCGAGTCCTTCGAACCGAGCTGACATTTTTAGGACGGCGTTGCGGTAAGCTGCCATTTTTGGATCTTTGGCGTCAAAGTCTCCATTTACTTGGGATATTGCGAGGTTTGAATCCCCGCGCACCTCTAGGCGTTAAATGCCCATGGAGATTGCCATCCGGAGGCCATGCAGAAGGGCCTCGTATTCGGCTGCGTTGTTGGAGTCCGTGTACATTATTTGAAGTACGTATTGGATTGTGTCTCCAGTTGGGGACGTCAGGACGACGCCAGCTCCCAAGCTAGCCAACATTTTGGATCCGTCAAAATGCATGATCCAATTGGAGTATGCGCCGTACTCTTTAGGGAGTTCGGCTTCGGTCCATTCGGCGACGAAGTCAGCCAGAACCTGCGACTTTATAGCTCGCCGTGGTTTATAGGTTATGTCAAATGGTAAGAGCTCAATAGCCCATTTTGCAATCCTGCCCGTTGCGTCGCGATTGTTTATAATATCGTTGAGAGGTACTTCGGAGGCCACCGTTATGGAACACTCTTGAAAGTAGTGTCGCAGCTTCCGGGATGCCATGAACACCGCATACGCTATCTTTTGATAATGTGGGTACCGGGACTTGCATGGAGTTAGAACAGTGGATACGTAGTACACTGGTTTTTGAAGAGGGAATCTGTGCCCTTCTGTCTCTCGCTCGACGACGAGTACCGCGCTGACAACTTGATGTGTTGCTGCGATATATAATAACATAGGTTCGCCCAGGTTGGGCGCGGCCAGGACCGGATTTGTTGCCAGTATGGCCTTTATTTCTTCGAGTCCGGCTGTGGCAGCATCCGTCCATTCGAAATGTTCGGTGCGCCGGAGGAGGCGGTAGAGGGGCAGAGCCTTTTCTCCCAAACGGGAGATGAAGCGACTTAAGGCCGCTACGCATCCGGTTAGTTTTTGTATTTGCTTGAGGTCCTTTGGAATATCCAATTGTGACAGAGCTCGGATTTTGGCCGGGTTTGCTTCAATTCCTCTACCGGATATGATGAAGCCCAAGAGCTTTCCGGCTGGTACGCCGAAGACGCATTTTTCTGGATTGAGCTTAATGTCATATGCTCGGAGGTTGTCGAATGTCGCCCTCAAGTCTTCTACTAGAGTTTCGACGTGTTTGGTCTTGACGACCACATCGTCTACGTATGCCTCTACTGTTTTGCCTATCTGGGTAGCCAGACATGTTTGAATCAGGCGCTGATATGTTGCGCCGGCGTTTTTGAGCCCGAAGGGCATTGTGTTGAAGCAGAATGGCCCATATGGTGTAATGAATGCTGTTGCAGCCTCGTCTTTTTCCGCCATCTTGATTTGATGGTATCCGGAGTATGCGTCGAGGAAGCACAATGAATCGTGCCTTGCGGTAGCATCGATGATTTGGTCGATGCGAGGGAGGGGGAAAGGGTCCTTTGGACAGGCCTTGTTAAGGTCTTTAAAATCGACGCAGAGGCGCCAGGATTTGTCTTTTTTTGGTACCATTACTAGATTGGCTAGCCAGTCCGGATGTTTTATATCTCTGATGAATCCGGCTTCTAAGAGTTTGGCTAGCTCCTCTCCCATTGCCTGTCTTTTGGGTTCGGAAAATCGCCGAAGAGCTTGTTTGACCGGCTTGAATCCTTTTAGGATGTTTAGGCTATGCTCTGCCAGCCTGCGTGGGATTCCTGGCATGTCTGAAGGGTGCCAGGCAAAAATGTCCCAATTTTCCCGAAGGAATTCTCGTAGTGCGGCTTCGACATCAGGACTTAATTGTGCCCCAATGGAGGCCGTCTTTGTGGGGTCCGTTGGATGGACCTGAAATTTGACTATTTCGTCTGCTGGTTTAAAAGAGGTGGACTTGGACCTCTTATCGAGTATCACATCGTCCCTATCCACCATGGAGCGCAGCGTAGTTAGTTCCTCTGCCGCTAGGGCTTCGGACAATGCCTCTAGGGCCAGTGCGGCTGTCTTATTTTCAGCGCGGAGTGCTGTATCTGGATCACTGGCAAGAGTGATTATCCCATTGGGTCCGGGCATTTTGAGCTTCATGTACCCGTAGTGGGGTATAGCTTGGAAGATTGTGAATGCCTCTCGCCCTAACAAAGCGTGATATCCGCTGCCGAATGGGGCCACTTGGAACGTGACCTCCTCGGACCTGTAATTGTCCGGTGAGCCGAACACTACATCTAGTGTGATTTTTCCTGTGCATCGTACTTCTCGACTAGGGATTATCCCTCTGAAGGTTGTGCTGCTTCGCTCGATGCGGCTCCAGTCAATATCCATTTTTTGAAGGGTTTCCTCGTAGATGAGGTTTAATCCGCTGCCGCCATCCATGAGTACCTTGGTAAGGCGAAAGCCGTCCACTATCGGACTGAGGACCAATGCAGCTGGTGCTCTAACTGTTCGGAATTTAGGTTCGTCGCTGGTGTTGAAGGTGATAGCCGTGTCACTCCATGGATTTGCTGTTGCTACTTGGTAGACTTCGGTGAGGCCGCGGATTGTTCGTTTTCGCATGTTATTTGATGCGAAAGTCTCGAAGACTGTTAATACCGTACCGATACTGCTGGGCTGTTTGCCCGGGGCTAAAAAGCCTTCGCCACTTTTGGCCACCTGTCGTAGTATCCAACATGCTCGAAGGCTGTGTGTTGGAGTGGCGCCCTCCGTACTGTGGATTTTGCAGGGTCCATTGAGCCAGCCCTCCAGTACGGTTCCATGCCCTTTAGGGGTTTTTTGCTTTTTGGTTTTTAACCCAGGTGCTTGAGTATGGCGCACCCTTTTACTTCGGACTAGGGTTGTAGTCAAGGCCGGACTGTCCCAAAACCTAGTTTCGGTGTTTCTGGCACTCTCCACCGCACAGTATTTTTGTATGATGGTCGCTAGGTCAACGAAGCGTGTACTTCGCGACGACTTATGGCGTTCATGATTCCCTTGTCCGTGCAATTGTTGCAGAAAATTGAAATCGCGCTTTCTTCGCAGCAGTCCTTTATCCTGTTCATAACCAGGAGGAATCTGGCCCAGTAATGATGTACTATTTCATCGGGCTCCTGCCGTATTCGAGATAGATCGCTTATGTTTAGGTGGGCGGGTGGAATCAAGTTCGGAATCCCGCCCGATCTGAGGCTCAAAGGCCAAGAGGTTTCCGGATTTGGAAGCTTGACTTGCTGGATGCTTTCCAACGAATCTAGTCCGATGCCTGACTCCAAGTTCAGTATTTGATTAGCGTCCATCCCTCCGCGGGAATCCGGCTTGGAGGGATCGGGAATCCGGACATAGTTGGTTTTCAACGTAGAAGAAGGGTTGCCGCATTGTTCCTCTACCACGACAACATGGTGGGTAGCCTGAGGAGAGTTAATCTCTCTCAGATCGGTTTTAAGCCTAATCTGATCGTAGTCGGTAGCAATTCCCAGGGCGGCGATGCGATCCAAGAGCTCGTTTACAGAGGAGAGCTCAATCGGATCTAACTGCTCGGCGAATTCCGAGCTGACGTGAAGATCGCTTTTGATGACCTGAGAGGTCATCGTCGGAGCGGTGGCCGAACAAGCGGTCATAAGAAAACCACCTAGCCGGACAGTTTGGCCGGCGGCCAAAGCTCTCTTGACGACGGTGCCGTCTTTAAAGACGGGAAAAGGCATCCTTCCTGATCGCGACGGCACAGAGGAACTCTCAATGAAAGCACCAATGTCGGTGTCAAAACCGGCGGATCTCGGGTAGGGGGTCCCGATCTGTGCGTCTAGGCGGATGGTAACAGGAGACGAGGGACACGATGTTTTTTCCCAGGTTCGGGCCCTCTTGATGGAGGTAAAACCCTACGTCCTGCTTGATTAATATTGATGATGTGGGTTACAAGAGTAGATCTACCACGAGATCAAGGAGGCTAAACACTAGAAGCTAGCCTATGGTATGATTGTTGTTCGTCCTATGGACTAAGGCCATCCGGTTTATATAGACACCGGAGAGGGCTAGGGTTACACAGAGTCGGTTACAAAGGTAGGAGATCTACATATCCGTATTGCCAAGCTTGCCTTCCACGCCAAGGAAAGTCCCATCCAGACACGGGATGAAGTCTTCAATCTTCTATCTTCATAGTCTTGGAGTCCGGCCGATGATGATAGTTCGGCTATCCGGACACCCCCTAGTCCGGGACTCCCACAGCAGCAAAACAACAATCGCCGCCGATGAAGAGTAGTGTAGATCGGAAGGATTCAACATGAAGAAACACAAACGTAGACGTGCTACGACCAGATCCGAGCAAATCAACCAAGGATTGATCCACCAGAAACACACCTTCACACGCCCACCGGCGATGCTAGACACATCATCAAAATGGGGGCTAAACGGGAAGAACCTTATTCCATCTTCAGATAGCCGCCGCCGTCTCGTCTTTCTGAGCAGGACACAAATTCTAACAAAAGTTAAAAAAAAACATCTACAAACGGAGAATCCCCGCCGGCAAGGGCCAAGATCCACCACGCCGCCCATGGCCCTAAAGCCACCGGAGATGAGGCGGACCGGCAAAGACAATCCATACGATGCTTACTATTCGGATAAGCCCCCTTTTCTCCTCATGCCACCGTACCGACGCTTGCATGCGGGACCCATCCAGATCCTGCAAGGCGAAACCGTTGTTGCCGGAGTTTGGAAAAGGTCGATGGGAACTTGGAGGGTGAGTAGTTCGCACGTCGCCGGCACGCGAGAGCCCGGGACCAGAAATTAATTTGCGGGTGCGTGACGGGCTGTTCCCCAGAATCCATGGGCATGTGGTCCATGCCAATGCCACTGACAGTAAACTAATTTTCATGGGGGCTTTTTAGCCGGGATGCATCTGAGGTTGTCGGTTGCATGGGACCTCCCGTGTCTCAGCCCAGTCCCCACCATCTGCTCACGACGACGCGACGGGAAATTGATTGATCGATCAACTTACGGAATCTTAATAAATCATCATCGAATAATTACATTACATATGCGTGTGATCCTTTTCAGTTCGAAGACCACATGGCGAGTTCGTGGCACACGGCTCTGTACGGGGTTTAAACCTGGGTGTTCATGTATTTTACATATAGCCAGCGCAGTTTGGTTCAGACTGCATCAGAGGCACCTTCAAAGTAGATTCTCGAACCGCCTGCAACCGCTCGGCCGGCACGGTCCGGACGTAGGTTCTAGTAATTTCAGTTTTCTTTAGAGCAACTCCAACGGACGGCGATTTCGTCCGTTTTTTGTTTGTTTGGACCGGTCAGACGGACACAGACGCCTGCTTTTGCATTTGGATCGACGCGTGCGCCCAACGCTGGCCTGAGACCCATTTTGACGGTGCCAAAAAAATGAACACTATATTAAAAAAAAGAAACAACATTAATTAAACATTAAAGCCGGCCGCGAAAGCTGGCGAGAGTCCACGTGTCCACATTTGCATTTAAAAAAAACAGCCTAAACTACGAGGCGGCGCGCTGCCCTAGGCGTTGTCGTCGTCGTCCTCGGAGTCCGTGAGGTCGATGAGCGTCGGCGCCGGCCCGGCCCAGGCGATCGCCGTGTTTTAGAGGGCCGTCATGTCGGGTTGTGCCGGCGCAGGCAGTGCCGGGGCGGAGGGGGGGGGGGTGTGCGGCCGCCTGTGCAGCCGCGGCCTGGCGCGCCTCCTCCTTAAGGTCGCCGCTCGAGCATCTCCTCGTACTCGCCGCGACGGTGCTCCTCTGCCAGCCGGCGCTGGCGCCACATCTCGAGGTATGCCTGCTTCTGCGTCGGCGTCGCCCCCAGCCAAACCGGTGGCGCGGACACCCACTCGCGCACCACTCCATTCCTGGAGAAGTGCGCGATGGGCTCGGACTCGGGCTCCGGCTGCAGCTCCGGCTTGATGGGGGACGGCGGGGCCACCGGCGGCACCACGCTATCGCCAGCGCGGAGAGGGCAAGGGCCTGCGCCATTGTCGTCTCGTACCGGGTGATGGAGTCATGTACCTAGGGTAGGGTCATGTACCTGTCCCAGGTACCCTCCCCAAGGACATCTACAGAAGAGACCGTCTCCCAGTCGACCAAGAGAGATTCCACTCGACGGACTGGAAGACACTCGACGAACTTGAAGACACTCGACCATGAAGACTCACTCGACCACCAGGAGTTCAGGATCTACTCTGTATCCAAACGGTCTGTAATTAAGTAGTCTTTATGGTCATGATGACACTTTATGTAAGGCATTACTAGTAACGCCAGGCCTTAATGTACTTTAACCCTCCGCTACGTGGGCAGGCTGGGGTCCTGGCATCCTCTATATAAGCCACCCCTCTCCACTGGCAGAAGGGTTCGCACCCCTGTAACTCTTACGCATATAATCCAGTCGACCGCCTCCTAAATCCGAGACGTAGAGCTGTTACTTCCTCTGAGAAGGGCCTGAACTCGTAAATCTCTTGCGTACACAACTACTCCATAGCTAGGATCTTGCCTCTCCATACATACCCCCTATTCTACTGTCAGACTTAGTACCACGACAGTTGGCGCCCACCTTGGGGCAGGTGTCTTAGCGACTTATTGGAGAAGTTGCAATTCTTCCGATCGCCTTCATCATGGTTTCCGGCGGAGTTTTGGTCGAGGGCCGCGAGATCCGTCTCGGCGCGCTCATGTTCATCGCCGACGACTCCGCTTGGCTCCAGGAGGCTCCACTCGACATCGACGCGCTTCCCGTCCGCGGGGCAACGCACTTTCGCGCGTGTGTCCGCGGCGTTCTGCTGCGGCAACCATCGGCTCCGTATTGGTCGACTCCTGCGTCGTCTTCCCTCCCCGTCTCCCGCCAGCGCAAGCGCTCTGGTCGGTCGAGACTTCGGCGGTGGGTGAGACACGCAGTGGCTCGCCAGTCGGCCACCATCCAAGTCGCGGCGATCGAGCCCGACGAATCTCTCTACGGCATGTTCGATCTGTCGACTGGCTCCGTAGAGACCGCATCCGAATATGACAGCAGTGATCCAGCGGCGGAGGTCCTGATGGTCAATGGGCCTCGTAGTCCTCCCTGCTTCCCCCGCACCGACGGAGGGGACGGCGAAGGCGATCCCGCTCAGGTCCACGAGGAATATCAACCCGAGCCACTCACTTCTTTACAAAGAGAAGAGCTTCGCCGCCGGAACATGGATGCTCTGCATACTCCTATCGTAGGAGAAACCCCCGAGGCTCGTGCCTTGGAGGATGCGCGTTTGGCCAACTTAGCTGAACGCACTCGGCTGGAGAACCTCCAGCGAGCACTCGACAAGCGCGCGCGGCATCGAGTACCGGACTCCAGTCGACGTCAACTCTTTCCGCCGCCGACTCAGGTATACCGAATCCCAATTCAGAATCTAGCAGCTGCAGCCCGCATAGTAGAGTCAATTCAGCCTTCTTAGTCAGAGGCTGGTAGAGGCTTGATGCAGATCAGAGATTTTCTCCGAGCAGCGGGAGATCAGAATTTAGCTGTGTCATAGTCACGCAATAGAATTCACAGTCGATCCGTCGCTGCGAATACAGTTCAGTCAGCTCATAGCCCAAGATCGCCTCCGCGGCGTGAGTGACGTGTGGGTCGACGTGATCAATATGAAGACCGATTCGATCGTGACGAGCGGCGTCGAGTGCCCACTCCTCCCCCAAGGGGTGGGTCTTACGCCCCTCGGCAACAAGACGACGGACGCCAGCACAATGTTGGGCGAAGAGCTCCGGTCGACCCCAGGGAACCAGGCTTTGATGCGAGATCCATTATCGTGCAAGGTCTGGTCGACCGACACAGAGCTCACCGTGAAGGCCATGACAGAGATGCGCCCACCAGCAGCGGGGTTCATGTTTCGGGACCGGAATGTTTTAGCAGGGCCATTAGAGCCGCAGTGATCCCTCCCAACTTCAGGTTGGCGACTGGGGTGAGTAAGTTCACCGGTGAGTCCAAGCCCGATACTTGGCTTGAGGACTATCGAGTGGCTGTTCAGATTGGCGGTGGGAATGATGAAGTGGTCATGAAGCACCTACCGCTTATGCTGGAGGGCTCGGTCAGAGCCTGGCTGAATCAATTGGCACCTAGCAGCATTTACACTTGGGAAGATCTTGCCCGAGTGTTTGTCAGGACATTTGAAGGAACTTGCAAGCGACCAGCAGGTTTGACCGAGCTGCAAGTCTACATGCAAAAGTCGAATGAGACCTTGAGAGATTACATCCAGAGGTGGATCACGTTGCATCATACGGTAGAGAATGTATCTGGTCACCAAGCCATATGTGCCTTCAAGGAAGGTGTCAAGAACAGATAATTGAGTTTGAAGTTTGGTCGGACCGGAGACATGACCCTGAGTCAAATGATGGAGATTGCCACCAAATACGCCAACGGTGAAGAAGAGGATCGACTCCGGGGTGGCAAGTACAAGCCAAGCCAGTCGGGAAAAGGAAACTCCAGTCGGAAGCAAAAGCGGAAAGTCGAGCCAGCTGCTCCTGGGGAGGCCCTGGCCGTGACTCAGGGCAAGTTCAAAGGGAAGCCTAAAGGATCCTGGAACCCCAAGAAAGTGAAGGATAAGGAAGGAAATGACGTGATGGATTTGCCATGCCACATCCACACGAAGAAAGACGAAGAGGGTAATTTCATTTACCCGAAACATACCACTCGCCAGTGCCGACTCTTAATCCAGCAGTTTCAAGGAAAATAGCCCAAGGATAAGGAAAAGGAGTCGGACAAGGCTGAGGACAAAGAGGACAGTGATGAAGCTTACCCCCATGTCAATTCCACCCTGATGATTTTTGCTGATGTGGAGAGCAAAAGTCGACTGAAAGTCATCAACCGTGAGGTGAATATGGTTGCTCCGGCGACACCCAGCTACTTGAAATGGTCTCAGACCACCATTACATTCGACCAGTCTGATCACCCGACACACATAGCCACCCCTGGGAGGCAAGCTTTGGTGGTCGACCCAGTCGTCGAAGGCACTCGACTGACTAAGGTTTTGATGGATGGTGGCAGTGGATTGAATATATTGTATGCGGAAACGCTAAAGGGAATGGGCATTCTGATGTCCAGACTCAGTTCTAGCAACATGAGCTTCCATGGAGTCATTCCTGGAAAGAAGCCTGAGTCACTCGGCCAAATTGCTCTTGATGTGGTTTTCGGCGACTCAAAGCATTTCCGCCAAAAAAAGTTGACATTTGAAGTTGTGGATTTCCAGAGTGCTTATCATGCCATTCTAGGCAGGCCAGCTTATGCACGATTCACGGCTCGACCATGTTATGTGTACCTCAAACTGAAGATGCCTGGTCCTAAAGGGGTGATCACTATCACTGGCAATTGGAAAAAGGCAGAAGAATGCTTTCAGAAGGGCTCAAAGATCGCCGATGCTCTGATGGCGGTGGTAGAACTGCAGGAATACCAGAAAACTGCGGATCCGAGTGATTTGTTGCAAGCCAAGAAGCCGGCTACCGAATCAGCGTTTCAGTCGTCCGGTGAGACAAAGTCGATTCACATCCACCCGACCGATCCCAATGTTGCTCCGACTCATATCTCAACAACACTCGACTCCAAATAGGAAGAAGCGCTCATCCAGTTCCTCCGTGAGAACTGGGACATCTTTGCATGGAAGCCTGCTGACATGCCGGGAGTTCCCAGGGGGCTGGCTGAGCACCGCCTACGAGTCGACCCAAAGGTAAAACCTGTCAAGGAACATCTCCGACGCTCTGCCATCCAGAAGAGAAAAGCCATTGGCGAAGAGGTGGCTTGGCTCCTAGCAGCCGAGTTCATCCGAGAGATTTACCACTCCGAGTGGCTCGCCAATGTTGTCATGGTCCCCAAGAAGGACAATTCACTTCACATGTGCATTGATTTCAAACATATCAATCGGGCCTGCCCGAAAGATCATTTTCCTCTCCCTCGCATCGACCAAATTGTCGACTCGACTGTGGGGTGTGAGAGACTATCTTTTTAGACGCCGATTCCGGGTATCATCATATTCGTCTGTATGGACCCGACGAAATCGAAACAGCTTTCATCACTCCGTTCGGGTGCTTCTGCTATGTCACCATGCAGTTCGGCCTCAAGAATGCCGGAGCCACGTTCATGAGGATGATTCAGAAGTGTCTACTCACTCAAATCAGTCGGAATGTGGAAGCGTACATGGATGATATAGTGGTCAAGTCACGGAAGGGTTCCGACCTGTTGACTGACCTATCTGAAACATTTGCCAATCTCAGGAGGTATGATATCAAGCTTAATCCATCGAAGTGCACATTTGGAGTTCTTGGCGGGAAGTTACTCGGTTTTCTCATTTCCGAACGAGGAATCGACGCCAACCCAGAAAAAGTTAGTACAATACTCCGGATGAAACGCCCTGTGCATGTGCACGATGTCCAGAAGCTTACTGGATGCTTGGCCGCGTTAAGTCGATTCATCTCTCGCCTCGGTGAAAAGGCATTACCTCTTTACCGACTGATGAAGAAGTCAGACAAGTTCGAGTGGACTCCGGAAGCTGATGCAGCGTTTGCAGAGCTAAAAGCTCTGCTCTCCACCCAGCCGGTGTTTGCTGCCCCAATCAACAAAGAGCCTTTGTTGCTTTACATTGCAGCCACAGGACAAGTCGTCAGCACAGTGCTTACGGTCGAGTGGGAAGAAGAAGGGAAAGCCTTCAAAGTTCAACGCCCTGTGTATTATCTTTCCGAAGTATTGACCCCATCGAAGCAGATATACCCTCATTACCAGAAGCTCGTGTATGGGATTTACATGACCATGAAGAAAGTTGCTCATTATTTCTCTGATCATTCCATTACAGTCGTCAGCGACGCCCCACTGTCAAAGATTCTGCATAACAGAGATGCAACTGGTCGAGTAGCAAAATGGGCGATTGAACTTCTTCCCCTTGATATCAAGTTTGAGGCAAAGAAAGCCATTAAGTCCCAAGCAGTAGCAGATTTCATCGCCGAGTGGATTGAACAACAACAACCGACTCAAGTTCACTCGAAGCACTGGACCATGTTCTTTGATGGTTCTAAGATGTTGAATGGTTTCTGTGCTGGGGTAGTATTGGTTTCCCCCCGAGGAGATAAGCTCAGATATGTGCTCCAGATTCACTTTCATTCCTCCAACAATGAAGCAGAATATGAGGCACTTTTGTATGGGTTGCGCATGGCCATTTCACTCAGCGTCCGTCGCCTTATGGTTTATGGCGACTCAGATTTGGTGGTCAATCAGGTGATGAAGGAGTGGGACGTTAGAAGCCCAGCCATGACTGGATACTGCAATGCAGTGAGAAAGCTTGAAAAGAAATTTGAAGGGTTAGAGCTCCATCATATACCCAGACTGAAGAATCAAGCGGCTAATGATTTGGCGAAGATAGGTTCCAAGAGAGAAGCCATCCCCAGTGATGTGTTCTTGGAGCACATCCATACTCCATCAGTTCAAGAAGATCCTTTTACCGAAGAAGCCCCACAGCCAAAAAGCGTCACAGATCCAACTGAAGTAGAAATTCCAGGAGTGGTCGACTTGATCATGGAAGCATTGGTCATCACTCCCGACTGGACAGTGCCATACATCGCGTATATTTTGAGGAAAGAACTCCCAGAAGATGAGGAAGAGGCCCGACAGATCGTCCGGCGATCTAAAGCCTTTACCGTGATTAAGGGACAGTTGTACAGAGAAAGCGCGACTGGAGTTGGTCAGAAGTGTATAACGCCAGAAGAAGGTCGGATAATCCTTGATGATATCCACTCGGGGATCTGTGGTCATCATGCGTCCTCTCGGACCATTGTGGCTAAAGCATACCGAGCAAGATTTTACTGGCCAAGAGCGAATGAGATGGCAAAGGAAATAGTTGACAAGTGCGAAGGATGTCAATTTTACTCCAATATGTCGCACAAGCCCGCCTCAGCCTTGAAGACCATTCCACTCGTCTAGCCTTTTGCTGTATGGGGGTTGGATATGGTTGGACCATTGAGAACAGGCAGAAGCGGCTACACCCATGTGCTGGTAGCAGTCGACAAGTTCACCAAGTGGATTGAGGCTAAACCCATCAAGAATCTGGATGCCGGCACCGCCATCAGCTTCATCAGGGAGTTGATATTCAGATATGGAGTTCCACACAGCATCATCACAGACAATGGGTCAAACTTCGACTCCGAGGAATTCAGAGCCTTCTGCACATCTCAGGGTACATGAGTCGACTATGCTTCAGTCGCTCACCCCCAGTCGAATGGACAAGCAGAATGAGCAAATGGCTTAATTCTGAAAGGGTTGAAACCCCGATTGATGCGCAACCTCAAGCACGCAGCTGGTGCATGGGTCGACGAACTTCCGTCGGTGCTTTGGGGATTAAGGACCACGCCAAACCGGTCGACTGGGAGAACTCCGTTCTTCTTGGTCTACGGAGCTGAAGCAGTCTTGCCGAGTGCCCTGCTTCACAACGCACCCCGAGTCGAACTCTACAGCGAAGCTGAAGTAGAGCAAGCCCGACAGGACGCGGTCGACCTTCTAGAAGAAGAAAGAGAGATGGCTTTGATCCGATCAACCATTTATCAGCAAGACTTGCGTCGCTTCCATGCCAAAAACGTGAAGAGTCGAGCTTTCCAGGAGGGAGATTTAGTTCTCCGAGTGGATCAGCAGAAGCCACACAAGCTTGCTCCTACTTGGGAAGGTCCCTTCATCGTCACCAAGGTTCTCCACAATGGAGCATACCGCCTTTACAATGTCGAGCACCAGATTGACGAGCCCCGAGCATGGAACGCGGAGCTGCTCCGCCCCTTTTATACTTAAATATTCACTCGGATGAGTTGTAATAAAAGTACTTCTGTAGTTTATTTATCAAAGACAAGAGTTTCATAATTTTCCTAGTGATTGTTATTGCTTTTGTTCTCATAAATCAGTCCCCCAATGGGTGGCTTAGCTGCGAATCCGTTTCGCCTAAGTTTGTAAAAAAAATCCTACCGAGTGGTAAGCTAGCCTTCCACTCGGAGGCTTAGCTGCGAATCCGTTTCGCCTAAGTTTAAACAAAATCCTACCGAGTGGTAAGCCAGCCTTCCACTCGGAGGCTTAGCTGCAGTCCAAGTACTCGCCTAAGTTAACAAAATCCTACCGAGTGGTAAGCCAGCCTTCCACTCGGAGGCTTAGCTGCAGCCTAGTGCTCGCCTAAGTTTTTGAAAACCCTACCGAGTGGTAAGCCAGCCTTCCACTCGGGGGCTTAGCTGCAATCTAGTGTTCGCCTAAGTATAAAGTACAACGTGCGCTCCGCAAGGAGGACGAGGCGCAGGTCGACTCCTGCCTTCTCCTTCCGAGCTACGCCACAAAGACAACATGCGCTCCGCGAAGAGGACGAGGCGCAGGTCGACTCCTGCCTTCTCCTTCCGAGCTACGCCACAAATACAACGTGCGCTCCGCGAAGAGGACGAGGCGCAGGTCGACTCCTGCCTTCTCCTTCCGAGCTACGCCACAAATACAACATGCGCTCTACAAGGAGGACGAAGCGCAGGTCGACAGCTACCTTCTCCTCCAAAACTATGCCACGAAAAACCCACCGAGTGGAGAGCAAACCTCCCACTCGAGGGCTTAGCTACAGCCCCGTGCTCACCTAAGTTTTTAAAATCCTACCGAGTGGAGAGCAAACCTCCCACTCGGGGGCTTAGCTGCAGCCCAGTGCTCGCCTAAGTTTGTAAAATCCTACCGAGTGGAGAGCAAACCTCCCACTCAGGGGCTTAGCTACAGCCCAGTGCTCGCCTAAGTTTGTAAAATCCTACCGAGTGGAGAGCAAACCTCCCACTCGGGGGCTTAGCTGCAGCCCAGTGCTCGCCTAAGTTTTTAAAATCCTACCGATTGGAGAGTAAACCTCCCACTCGGGGGCTTAGCTGCAGCC